>NC_045786.1:54933503-55155014 GCF_009873245.2 Balaenoptera musculus | reverse complement strand
TTGTGCCAGTACCAAACTGTCTTGATTGCTGAAGCTTTGTAATATAGTCTGAAGTCAAGGAGCCTGATTCCCCCAGCTCCATTTTTCGTTCTCAAGATTGCTTTGGCTATTCGGGGCCTTTTGTGTTTCCATACAAGTTGTGAAATTTTTTGTTCTAGTTCTGTGAAAAATGCCATTGGTAGTTTGATAGGGATTGCATTGAATCTGTAGATTGCTTTGGGTAGTAGAGTCATTTTCCCAATGTTGATTCTTCCAATCCAGGAACATGGTATATCTCCCCATCTATTTGTATCATCTTTAATTTCTTTCATCAGTGCCTTATAGTTTTCTGCATACAGGTCTTTTGTCTCCTTATGTAGGTTTATTCCTAGGTATTTTATTCTTTTTGTTGCAGTGGTAAATGGGAGTGTTTTCTTAATTTCACTTTCAGATTTTTCATCATTAGTGTATAGGAATACAAGAGATTTCTGTGCATTAATTTTGTATCCTACTACTTTACCAAATTCATTGATTCGCTCTAGTAGTTTTCTGGTAGTATCTTTAGGGTTCTCTCATGTCATCTCCAAACAGTGACAGTTTTACTTCTTTTCTGATTTGGATTCCTTTTATTTCCTTTTTGTCCTGATTGCTGTGGCTAAAACTTCCAAAAGTATGTTGAATAATAGTGGTGAGTGGGCAACGTTGTCTTGTTCCTGATCTTAGTGGAAAAGGTTTCAGTTTTTCACAATTGAGAACGATGTTGGATGTGGGCTTGTCATATATGGCCTTTATTATCTTGGCGTAAGTTCCCTCTATGCCTACTTTCTGGAGAGTTTTTTTTTTCATAAATGGGTGTTGAATTTTGTCAAAACTTTTTCTGCATCTATTGAGATGATCGTATGGTTTTTATCCTTCAATTTTTTTAATATGGTTGATCACATTGGTTGATTTGCGTATATTGAAAACGTCTTGCATTTCTGGGATAAAACCCACTTGATCATGGTGTATTGCATCATGTTTAATGCGGAAAACTCTGAAAACATGCTTGCTTTTATTTTATGAACAATTTTTAAAAATAGCTTTATGAATCAAAGATATCCCAGTTAAAGGGAACTTTAAAAAATAGATTTATTTCTACATTTCTGAGAGTTGTAGGATTAATTATTGTAGTGCTCATTTATCTCAATTTGATTAGATATTCTTTAAGGGATTTTATAAGTTAATTTAGTAATATCACTCAGAGGTAGAAAATATAACATATCCATAGCATACATGCAACATGCATACAAACATACAGAAACATACAGAAACATTCAGACAGCTACAAAATTAGATCTTAAAGCTTTTATTCTAAAATTTTAACCCTGACTCAGTAAAACATAGTAATACAGTCTCACAGGTTTGTCACCCCTTTATTTTTTATTTTATTTTTATTTATTTATTTTTGGCTGTGTTGGGTCTTCATTTCTGTGCGAGGGCTTTCTCCAGTTGTGGCAAGCGGGGGCCACTCTTCATCGCGGTTCATGGGCCTCTCACTATCATGGCCTCTCTTGTTGCGGAGCACAGGCTCCAGACGCGCAGGCTCAGTAGTTGTGGCTCACGGGCCTAGTTGCTCCGCGGCATATGAGATCTTCCCAGACCAGGCCTGGAACCCGTGTCCCCTGCATCGGCAGGCAGATTCTCAACCACTGCACCACCAGGGAAGCCCACCCCTTTATTTTTAAATTGAATTATGTTTCTGGAAAATGGGAAGTTAAGATTAACTGTCCACCAGTATTTGTGGAGATACTGTTGATTTCCTTTTGCCCTGATATGCAATCTGACAGAGGCTGTAGAACAAATTTTAGACCAATGATAGAGCAGACATCTAGCAGTTGACTGGATGTCTCCAAACCCTTATGAGTGGTCAAAACATCCATTTATGTTTCCAAGCAGTCTTTCCTTTTAATACTTTCAGTAACAGGTGGTTGGTTTTGTGGGTCCTTAGCCCCTTGGGAGCCATTGATGGAGGATAGGGGGTCAGAATTTAAAGTGACTGTAGGGAGCTGAGGAGCTAATGTTGGAAGAGAAAAGTCTGGCTGGTGGGCAGAGGGATTGAGGAGATATGAGTTTGAAGGAAGACATGTTGAAGGATTCAAGGGAACTAGAGGGAAGATTCAAAGCACTAAATGGAGAAAGGAAGGACAGTTGTGATTAGAAGAGAAGTTTAGGGAGCCAGTTTGGGAAGATTTTATGATTCCCCAAGGGGACATTGAAGTTTTAAATTATCCTTAGTAAAACCATGCCAACGAGAAAGGAAGCAGAGTTGGCAGACGATATTCAGCAGGTACTCAAGAGGCGGGGGTTTCACTGCTGAGAAGCTTTTATGTTCTAAACAAGTGGAACTATATCCATATGAACATAGGAACTTGGAACTCTACCCAGTTTGTGCTTCCTGTGAATTTAAGCCAGTTTCTTAGAGATAAACCTAGGATTCCAGTCTGCCTCTGTCTGGGACTCTAACCCAGCTTCTAGAGTATACTCAAAATCTTATGAATCAAAGCTTTAAGTGTCATTCATCTGGACAACTGTTTGGCATTGGATTCACCAAAAGGATCCCTAATCAATCAGTCAGGAGTGAAGAAAGAGTTTTAAAAGGTGCACACTTAGGGTCTTAGGTGAGGACTTCAGAGCTCCAAAGATGAGTCTGATCTACCTGAGTTGTGGCATGTAACTGTCAAAGAAAGAAAACAGTGTTCTAAGGGGTAAGAACAGATTTTATTCAGGGCTATTGCAATGGGGGGAAAGAAATATCAGTATAGAAACAGGCTCAAAACCCAATACAACATGAGCATGAGGGAATTTATAGCCAAGGAGGCTGATGCAGTTCAGTGGATGGAAAATTGCTAAAGGGATCATCAGGGGCAAGAGGGATTCTGGCTACATTGGCCTAAGAATATCGTTGCTGAAGACAGGCCAGACTTATCAGATATCATCTAGTGGATGGTGGAGGATAAGAAATCTGATTAGATATTGAGGTGATCTGACATGGAGGATGAGAGATGCTTGCTAAACTGACTTAGCAGGTTTCTTGCTAAGGGTTTTATGACGATGTGCACAGGTGGCTTAGGGGAAGTTTCAGTTTATTGAAGTAAAGAATTTTTATGTTTATTGAAGTAAAGAATTTTTGTCAGTATCAAAGGCAAATTGGACAGTTACTCCACATTAGAAGTAAGGAAGAGTATGTCTGGAATACAACACAGGATATCCCTAGGGTTTCTCTTTTTAATACTATCTCCTGTGATTAAGGTCAATGGAAGCATACAACAACCCTATTCAAGCAGGACTAGTTATGGCCCAGACCCTTAAAGAATGAATGTTTGAGTTACCCCACCAGGTAAAGAACTACCACCAGCTGAGATGCTTGCTGATGCAAAAGGATTACAGAATGGGTAGTGGGAGACAGTAGCTAAAAATACGATCTACTACCGTGTGACAAGTTACAGACAGGAGAACTGTAAATGTCATGAGTATTTCCTCCTTATTTTGTTATTAATACGTGTGTGTGTGCGTGTGTGTGTGTAGAGAGAGAAAGAAAAATCAATGTCCTTGTATTCTATCTTCTCTTATTCCCTTATCATGTTAACATGAGATGTAATAACTATATTGTAGTATTTAAGTATTGCTTATTTTCCTTCACACTATTTTTTGCATATCTAGGAGAAGAATAAAAATCACTCAAGGACTTTACCTCCTATTTTGGGGAAGACGTTAGTGTAGCTTTTGGTAGTATGCACAATATTTCTGTCATGTTAGACAGATTTATGACTTTATTATTGTCTTTATTTGAAGAATAAGTATAGTTTAGTGTAATGTATATGTGTTTAGTTGACCAAGGGTGAATTTATGATGATTAATTTTATGTGTCAACCTGACTGAGCTAAGGGAAGTCCAGATGTGTGTGTGTGTGTGTGTGTGTTTATCTGTGTAAGTTGTTTCTCTGGAAAATCCTGATTAAAATACGTTTTGGAATAGGAGATGGTTGAGGAGAACATAATTTTTGATGGGTCTTATGAGTTGGTTGTGGGTATTCTGGAATTGCTGTTTGATCTGATTAGATGTGAAGATGCTAATGACTCTGTTGCCAAAACAACAGTGCACTGTTGTTCCATGGTTTGAACTGCTTATAGTGGTACACAAATATCTCTATTGGATATTCCTAATCAAATACTTATAAGAAACAAGGAGCTAAGTAATTCTGTGTATGAGACATTTGAGCATTTTTGGAACACTGAGGATATAATAATAATATTAGCTAGTTCCTCCTGTTGTCACTGGAAAAAGTGATGAAAGAAAAGCCTGAGCTTAGGGATTGAATTCTTAATGAAACATTGCATTCATGACATAAGAACTTCAAGGTTTGCCCTGAGAGAGGACCTTAACTCCTATCAGGGCTGAACTGCTACAAATGACACTGTGATGGGTGAATTTCAACAAGTTCAATACCAGACTTCTAGGGTATCTACTGTTAAAGTCAGGACATTGACCATGTAAAAGATTACTCTGTATATTGATATTGGATGTGCAGGAAGATTCTGAGGAAGATGGAGACATCAAGCGGCTAAAATGTGATGTTTTTCTTTTAATTTAAGTATAGTTGATTTACAATATTATATTAGTTTCAGGTGTAGAAAATAATGATTTGATATATTTACAGATTATACTCCATTTAAAATTATTATAAAATATTCGCTATATTCCCTGTGTTGTACATTACATACTTATATCTTATTTGTTTTATATATTTTTTTGAGGTTGGTAATGATAGGTTCTTTTCTTTTTTTTTTAAGCATCTTTATTGGACTATAATTGCTTTACAATGGTGTGTTAGTTTCTGCTTTATAACAAAGTGAATCAGTTATACATATACATATGTTCCCATATCTCTTCCCTCTTGTGTCTCTCACCCTCCCACCCTCCCTATCCCACCCCTCTAGGTGGTCACAAAGCACCAAGCTGATCTCCCTGTGCTATGCGGCTGCTTCCCACTAGCTATCTATTTTACATTTGGTAGTGCATAAATGTCCATGCCACTCTCTCACCTTGTCACATCTTACCCATCCCCCTCCCCATATCCACAAGTCCATTCTCTAGTAGGTCTGTGTCTTTATTCCCGACTTGCCACTAGGTTCTTCATGACCTTTTTTTTTTTGTTCTTCCTTAGATTCCATATATATGTGTTAGCATACTGTATTTGTTTTTCTCTTTCTGACTTACTTCACTCTGTATGACAGACTCTAACTCCATCCACCTCACTACAAATACCTCCATTTCATTTCTTTTTATGGCTGAGTAATACTCCATTGTATATATGTGCCACATCTTCTTTATCCATTCATCCAATGATGGACACTTAGGTTGCTTCCATGTCCTGGCTATTGTAACTAGAGCTACAATGAACATTTTAGTACATGACTCATTTTGAATTATGGTTTTCTCAGGGTACATGCCCAGTAGTGGGATTGCTGGGTCGTATGGTAGTTCTGTTTTTAGTTTTTTAAGGAACCTCCATACTGTTCTCCATAGTGGCTGTATCACTTTAGATTCCCACCAACAGTGCAAGAGTGTTCCCTTTTCTCCACATCCTCTCCAGCATTTATTGTTTCTAGATTTTTTGATGATGGCCATTCTGACCGGTGTGAGATGATACCTCATTGTAGTTTTGATTTGCATTTCTCTAATGATTAATGATGTTGAGCATTCTTTCATGTGTCTGTTGGCAATCTGTATATCTTCTTTGGAGAAATGTCTATTTAGGTCTTCTGCCCATTTTTGAAATGTGTTGTTTGCTTTTTTGTTATTGAGCTGCATGAGCTGCTTGTAAATCTTGGAGGTTAATTCTTTGTCAGTTGCTTCATTTGCAAATATTTTCTCCCATTCTGAGGGTTGTCTTTTCATCTTTTTTATGGTATCCTTTGCTGTGCAAAAGATTTTAAGTTCCATTAGAGACCATTTGTTTATTTTTGTTTTTATTTCCATTTCTCTAGCAGGTGGGTCAAAAAGGATCTTGCTGTGATTTATGTCATAGAGTGTTCTGCCTATGTTTTCCTCTAAGAGTTTGATAGTGTCTGTCCTTACATTTAGGTCTTTAATCCATTTTGAGTTTATTTTTGTGTATGGTGTTAGGGACTGTTCTAATTTCATACTTTTACATGTACCTGTCCAGTTTTCACAGCACCACTTATTGAAGAGGCTGTCTTTTCTCCAGTGTATATTCTTGACTCCTTTATCAAAGATAAGGTGACCAAATGTGCGTGGGTTTATCTCTGGGCTTTCTATCCTGTTCCACTGATCTATATTTCTGTTTTTGTGCCAGTACCAAACTGTCTTGATTACTGTAGCTTTGTAGTATAGTCTGAAGTCAGGAAGCCTGATTCCTCCAGCTCCATTTTTTGTTCTCAAGATTGCTTTGGCTATTCGGGGTCTTTTGTGTTTCCATACAAATTGTGAAATTTTTTGTTCTAGTTCTGTGAAAAATGCCATTGGTAGTTTGATAGGGATTGCATTGAATCTGTAGATTGCTTTGGATAGTAGAGTCATTTTCCCAATGTTGATTCTTCCAATCCAGGAACATGGTATATCTCTCCATCTATTTGTATCATCTTTCATTTCTTTCATCAGTGTCTTATAATTTTCTGCATACAGGTCTTTTGTCTCCTTAGGTAGGTTTCTTCCTAGATATTTTATTCTTTTGGTTGCAATGGTAAACGGGAGTGTTTTCTTAATTTCACTTTCAGATTTTTCATCATTAGTGTTTAGGAATGCAAGAGATTTCTGTGCATTAATTTTGTAACCTGCTACTTTACCAAATTCACTTATTAGCTCTAGTAGTTTTCTGGTAGCATCTTTAGGATTCTCTATGTATAGTATCATGTCGTCTGCCAACAGTGACAGCTTTACTTCTTCTTTTCCCATTTGGATTCCTTTTATTTCTTTTTCTTCTCTGATTGCTGTGGCTA
This sequence comes from Balaenoptera musculus, assembly GCF_009873245.2. Taxonomy (NCBI): domain Eukaryota; kingdom Metazoa; phylum Chordata; class Mammalia; order Artiodactyla; family Balaenopteridae; genus Balaenoptera; species Balaenoptera musculus. The sequence continues at coordinate 55,148,037 of NC_045786.1, read as the reverse complement.
ACACTTCCAAAACTATGTTGAATACTAGTGGTGAGAGTGGGCAACCTTGTGTCGTTCCTGATCTTAGTGGAAATGGTTTCAGTTTTTCACCATTGAGGACAATATTGGCTGTGGGTTTGTCATATATGGCCTTTATTATGTTGAGGAAAGTTCCCTCTATGCCTACTTTCTGCAGGGCTTTCATCGTAAATGGGTGTTGAATTTTGTCGAAAGCCTTCTCTGAATCTATTAAGATGATCATATGGTTTTTCTCCTTCAATTTGTTAATATGGTGTATCACGTTGATTGATTTGCATATATTGAAGAATCCTTGCATTCCTGGAATAAACCCCACTTGATCATGGTGTATGATTCTTTTAATGTGCTGTTGGATTCTGCTTGCTAGTATTTTGTTGAGGATTTTTGCAACTATGTTCATCAGTGATATTGACTGTACTTTTCTTTCTTTGTGACATCTTTGTCTGGTTTTGGTATCAGGGTGATGGTGCCCTTGTAGAATGAGTTGGGGAGTGTTGCTCCCTCTGCAATATTTTGGAAGAGGTTGAGAAGGATAGGTGTTAGCTCTTCTCTAAATGTTTGATAGAATTCGCCTGTGAATCCATCTGGTCCTGGGCTTTAGTTTGTTGAAAAATTTTAAATCACAATTTCAATTTCAGTGCTTGTGATTGGTCTGTTCATATTTTCTATTTCTTCCTGGTTCAGTCTCGGCAGGTTGTGCATTTCTAAGAATTTGTCCATTTCTTCCAGGTTGTCCATTTTATTGGCATAGAGTTGCTTGTAGTAATCTCTCATGAGCGTTTTTATTTCTGCAGTAATTTGTTACTTCTCCTTTTTCATTTCTAATTCTATTGATTTGAGTCTTCTCCCTTTTTTTCTTGATGAGTCTGGCTAATGGTTTATCAATTTTGTTTATCTTCTCAGAGAAAGAGCTTTTATCTTTATTGATCTTTGCTATTGTTTCCTTCATTTCTTTTTCATTTATTTCTGATCTGATCTTTATGATTTCTTTCCTTCTGCTATCTTTGGGGTTTTCTTGTTCTTCTTTCTCTAATTGCTTTAGGTGCAAGGTTAGTTTGTTTATTCGAGGTGTTTCCTGTTTCTTGATGTAGGCTTGTATTGGTATAAACTTCCCTCTTAGAACTGCTTTTGCTGCATCCCATAGGTTTTGGGTCGTTATGACTCCATTGTCATTTTTTTGTAGGTATTTTTTATTTCCCCTTTGATTTCTTCCGTGATCACTTGGATATTAAGTAGTGTATTGTTTAGCCTCCATGTGTTTGTATTTCTTATAGATCTTTTCCTGTAATCAATATCTAGTCTCATAGCATTGTGGTCGGAAAAGATACTTAATACGATTTCATTTTCTTAAATTTACAAAGGCTTGATTGTGCCTCAAGATATGATCTATCCTGGAGAATGTTCAATGAGCACTTGAGAAAAATGTGTATTCTGTTGTTGTTGGGTGGAATGTCCTATAAATATCAATTAAGTCAATCTTGTTTAATGTATCATTTAAAGCTTGTGTTTCCTTATTTATTTTCATTTTGGATGATCTGTCCATTAGTGAAAGTGGGGTGTTAAAGTCCCCTACTATAACTGTGTTACTGTCAATTTCCCCTTTTATGGCTATTAGTATTTGCCTTATCTATTGAGGTGCTCCTATGTTGGGTAAATATTTACAATTGTTATACCTTCTTCTTGGATCAATCCCTTGATCATTATGTAGTGTTCTTCTTTGTCTCTTGTAATAGTCTTTATTTTAAAGTCAATTTTGTCTGATATGAGAATTGCTACTCCAGCTTTCTTTTGATTTCCATTTGCATGGAATATCTTTTTCCATCCCCTCACTTTCAGTCTGTATGTGTCCCTAGGTCTGAAGTGGGTCTCTTGTTGACAGCATATATACGGGTTTTGTTTATGTATCCATTCTGCCAGTCTGTGTCTTTTGGTGGGAACATTTAATCCATTTACATTTAAGGTAATTATCAACATGTATGTTCCTATTCCCATTTTATTAAATGTTGTGGGTTTATTGTAGGTGTTTTCCTTCTCCTGTGTTTCTTGCCTGGAGGAGTTCCTTTAACATTTGTTGTAAAGCTGGTTTGGTGGTGCTGAACTCTCTCAGCTTTTGCTTGTCTGTAAAGGTTTTAATTTCTCCATCAAATCTGAATGAGATCCTTGCTGGGTAGAGTCATCTTGGTTGTAGGTTTTTCTCCTGCATCACTTTAAATATGTCCTGCCACTCCCTTCTGGCTTGCAGAGTTTCTGCTGAAAGATCAGCTGTTAACCTTATGGGGATTCCCTTATGTGTTATTTGTTGTTTTTCCCTTGCTGCTTTTGATATGTATTCTTTATATTTAATTTTTGATAGTTTGATTAATATGTGTCTTGGCGTGTTTCTCCTTGGATTTATCTTGTATGGGACTCTCTGTTCTTCCAGGACTTGAATAACTATTTCCTTTCCCATATTAGGGAAATTTTCAACTACAATCTCTTCAAATATTTTCTCAGTCCCTTTCTTTTTCTCTTCTTCTTCTGGGACCCCTATAATTCGAATGTTGGTGCATTTAACGTTGTCCCAGAGGTCTCTGAGACTGTCCTCAGTTCTTTTCATTCTTTTTTTTTTTTTTTAATTCTGCTCTGCAGTAGTTATTTCCTCTATTCTATCTTCCAGGTCACTTATCCGTTCTTCTGCTTCAGTTATTCTGCTATTGATCCCTTCTCGAGTATTTTTAATTTCATTTATTGTGTGGTTCATCACTGCTTGCTTCCTCTTTAGTTCTTCTATGTCCTTGTTAAATGTTTCTTACATTTTGCCTATTCCATTTCCAAGATTTTGGATCATCGTTACTGTCATTATTCTGAATTCTTTTTCAGGTAGACTGCCTATTTCCTCTTCATTTGTTAGGTCTGGTGTGTTTTTACCTTGCTCCTTCATCTGCTGTGTGTTTTTCTGTCTTCTCATTTTGCTTATCTTACTGTGTTGGGGTCTCCTTTTCACACGCTGTAGGTTAGTAATTCCTGTGTTTTTTTTTGATATCTGTTCCCAGTGGCTAAGGTTGGTTCAGTGGGTTGTGTAGGCTTCCTGGTGGAGGGAACTAGTGCCTGTGTTCTGGTGGATGAAGCTGGATGTTTTCTTTCTGGTGGGCAGGTCCACATCTGTTAGCGTGTTTTTGGGTGTCTGTGGCCTTATTATGATTTTAGGCAGCCTCTCTGCTAATGGATGGGGCTGTGTTCCTGTCTTGCTACTTGTTTGGCATAGGGTGTCCAGCACTGTAGCTTGCTGGTTGCTGAGTGAAGGTGGGTCTTGGTGTTGAGATGGAGATCTCTGGGCGATTTTCACCATTTGGTATTACGTGGAGCTGGGAGGTCTCTTGTGGACCAGTGTCCTAAAGCTGGCTCCCCCTCCTCCGAGGCACAGCCCTGATGCCTGGCTGGAGCACCAAGAGCCTTTCATCCACATTGCTCAGAATAAAAGGGAGGAAAAATAGAAATAAAAAAGAAAGATGATAAAATAAAGTGAAATAAAATAAAGTAAGATAAAATAAAAAATAAAAAATAATTATTAAGAAAAAATGAAAAAAATATTTTAAAGTAAAAAAGAAAAACAAAAACGGATGGACAGAACACTAGGACAAATGGTGAAAGCAAAGCTACACAGACAAAATCTCACACAGAAGCATACACATACACACTGACGAAAAGAGGAAAAGGGGAAAAATAATATATCTTGCTCCCAAAGTCCACCTCCTCAATTTGGGATGATTCGTTGTCTATTCAGGTATTCCACAGATGCAGGTACATCAGGTTGTTTGTGGAGCTTTAATCCGCTGCCTGTGAGGTTGCTGGGAGAAATTTCCCTTTCTCTTCTTTGTTCGCACAGCTCCTGGTGTTCAGCTTTGGATTTGGACCCGCCTCTGTGTGTAGGTCGCCTGAGGGCATCTGTTCTTCGCTCACACAGGATGGGGTTAAAGGAGCAGCTGCTTCGGGGGCTCTGGCTCACTTAGGCCAGGGGGAGGGAGGGGTACGGATGCGGGGCGAGCCTGCAGTGGCAGAGGCTGGCATGACGTTTCACCAGCCTGTGGTGCACTGTGTGTTCTCCCGGGGAAGTTATCCCTGGATCACGGGACACTGGCAGTGGCTTGCTCCTCAGGCTCCCGGGAGGGGCAGTGTGGATAGTGACCTGTGCTTGCACACAGGCTTCTTGGTGGTGGCAGCAGTAGCCTTAGCGTCTCATGCCTGTCTCTGGGGTCTGCGCTGATAGCCACAGCTCGCGCACATCTCTGGAGCTCGTTTAGACGGCGCTCTGAATCCCCTCTCCTCGCACACCAGGAAACAAAGAGGCAAGAAAAAGTCTCTTGCCAGTTCGGCAGCTCCAGACCTTTTCCCAGACTCCCTCTCAGCTAGCTGTGGTGCACTAACCCTTTCAGGCTGTGTTCATGCCGCCACCCCCAGTCCTCTCCCTGCGATCCGACTGAAGCCCAAGCCTCAGCTCCCAGCCCCCACCTGCCCCAGCGGGTGAGCAGACAAGCTTCTCAGGTTGGTGAGTGCTGGTCGACACCGACCCTCCGTTCAGGAATCTCTCTGTTTTGCCCTTCGCACCCCTGTTGCTGCGCTCTCCTCTGTGGCTCTGAAGCTTTCCCCCTCCGCCACCCACAGTCTCTGCCGGCGAAGGGCTTCCTACTGTGTGGAAACCTTTCCTCCTTCACAGCTCCCTCCCAGTGGTGCAGGTCTCATCCCTACTCTTTTGTCTATGTTATTTCTTTTTTCTTTTGCCCTACCCTGGCATGCGGGGAGTTTCTTGCCTTTTGGGAGGTCTGACATCTTCTGCCAGCGTTCAGTGGGTGTTCTATAGGAGCAGTTCCACGTGTAGATGTATTTCTGATGTATCTGTGGGGAGGAAGGTGATCTCCGTATCTTACTCTTCCGCCATCTTCCTTACATCTCTCCTGTCTCTTATTTTCTTGAAAATTCGGGGGACTGACAATTCTTTATCTGATAAAACTATTCATTCTCCTAAACTCTCCCCTAGGTTCATCTGTGCATTTTCTTATAAATTCTTAGCAAGAACTATGCTAATTCAATTTGACAATAGTCACTCCTTGTCCTTGTATAATCAGTCTTGATACCAAATTTGCTCTCTAATTTTCTATTATCTACCAAGTGATGACCGATAAGTGTGGCCTGTCTTCAGAAAGAATCCTGTTCATTTGATTTACCCAGATACCCCTTTATGTTTTATGTTTCCTATTAGTAATTTTCCAGACAGCGACCCCTACCAGGCTCCTTGGATATAAATTCCCACTTGCTCATGCTGTTTTTGATATTGAACAATGCTTTATAGTGAGGTCTCTTTTCCCTTATAAGAATATTATTGAATAAATCTGTTTTTACTGCTTTAACTAATGTTCAGCTATGAGTTCTCTGACCTTAAAATCAATCACTCCATTCAGCACAGTAAATCCCTTCCTTGCCTAATTAAGAGTCAATAAGAGACCAATGTGTCCAGGTGGCAGTCTGAACTTCTAGTTCAGGGGAATATCACTGTTTTTTCTCCTCATGAAAGCATTCCATCCTCATAAATTAGGTTCTCTAGGTCAGAAGAGCATAATGTCATGGAAACAGTAAGCAAAAATGTTGCTGGTGGGAACAAAAAACAAACAAAAAAACAACTAATAGGGCTTTCCTGGTGGCGCAGTGGTTGAGAATCTGCCTGCCAATGCAGGGGACGCGGGTTTGAGCCCTGGTCTGGGAGGATCCCACATGCCGCGGAGCAACTGGGCCTGTGAGCCACAACTGCTGAGCCTGCGTGTCTGGGGCCTGTGCCCCGCAACGGGAGAGGCTGTGACGGTGAGGACCCCGCGCACCGTGATGAAGAGTGGCCCCCGCTTGCCGCAACTGGAGAAAGCCCTCGCACAGAAACGAAGAACCAACACAGCCAAAAATTAATTAATTAATTAATTAATTTTTAAAAAAACTAATACTAAACTTTATTTGAGTTATTTGTATGGAAATATGTTAATATAAATGTTTCAGGCATTACATGAGATTTCTAAAAATCTTATATGTTCTGTTATAATGTTATGTCATAATTCTAGTTATTACTTTAAAATGTATATCTCAGAAATAACTAAATTTCCTTGTCAATTGCATTATTATGAATGTTCATCAATTCTTTAACCATGGTCATTTTTAAGTCTTTTGTCATTTACAGACAGTTCTGGGTGTACTCTGATGTTTTCGCAAAATTGTTCCTATAAAAGTGTTTCATCTTCAAGGAATTCATGGAAAAGACTCTGACAAGTACAGGTTTCTGGTAACTGACTATACTGCTGAAATGAATGAATAAGCATTTTCAGAACTCTAATGGAAAACTGATGAATTCATAAAAGTGCTAACAAAAGATCAAGATGAAAAAGAAATTAATTACATGGGACTGAGTGAACTGATGAGGATGATTATAATTTTTGTGACTTTCTGTTTGAATAAAAAATAAATCCCGCAAGGACTCAGTGGCAAAAAAATATACAAATCAATTTTCACTGCAAAGTAAAGGAGCTGTTATAGTGGAGGATTACTGGACTGAATGTCAATATTATGACATAGTATGAGTGTGTTTCATGTTTGGAAATTGCAATCATTGTTGCTTTTGTTGTGGTCATCCATTTCCAATGCTTGGTGTCAGTTTATTTATCTCTTGTAAAAATAAAAGACAGTGTGTGTGGGGAAAAAAAAAGAAAAGTAAAGATACTCCAAAACAATGAGATTTTAATAAACGTAGTGCTTTCATCATATCCACTTTAGACTTTTATAGTTGAATTCCAAAAGTGACTTGCTTTTGTTGAATCTGGGCCTTGTAGTTAGTACTAACTGGAAACTATTCTTCTGCAGTGAGTGCATCTCTGAGTTTATGCTTCTTGTAACAACTTTCACTAGAAAATTTCCTTCCCTTCATCTCCCAATGGAGAAGGGAGACAATATTCATTATTAAATTATTTGTTAATGACTTTTTAAAAAATGTTGCTAGTGGGCACTAGGAGAAATAATGAGTGGTGTCCCTCCACTTTCACCCCTGATTCCTGAACCCATGAATACTAGTTATCAAAGAAACAGTACCCTATATATGATGCTGATTCAAAACATATACAGCTCCTTGGAGAACCTTGTCAGAGCACTTATGTTGTTACCTCTTGGCACTGTAAATGAGCCACCAAAATGTCCTTCCACCATGATATCAAGTCATCTACTTCAGGATTCTGGGTCACATGGTAAGACAGTAAATTGAATGAACATAGTCCCATTACCACAGATCTTTTTTGTAAAGTAAGTTTCTTAATCTGAAGCAATGCTGAGTAAAATACCAGAAGAGTGGATACGGCATTCTTTAAGTCCACAGGTGGTAGTTTTGACAGTATCATTGCATACAGACAAAGCAAAGTGTGCCAGGGTTTGTCTATTCCAGTAATGACAAAATCCATCTCCTTCCATTATATAAAGGATCTATTGTAATCAACCTGTAACTAGGTAGCTGGCTGATCATCCTATGAAGTGGTTCCATATGAGAGAATCAGTGTTGCTCTCAGCTCCTGGTTTATTGAGCACTCAGCGTTGGTGAGTGAAAGTTAATGCTGCTAACTCTTGCATAACTTCCATTCATGCAACCATAGCCACTTTGTTCATGAATTTGTTCATGAGCCCTTTGGGCTATGGCAGTGACAACTGGGCAAAGAGGCTAACTAGTATCCATAGAATGCATCATCCTATCCACTTAATCATTGAACTCCTTTTCTGCTGAAGTCTACCTTTTGCAAACATTCCATGAAAGGAGAAATATCTTCATGGGTTTTTTTCCCATTGAGACCTTTACCAAAATCTCATTGTCATTAATTTTCCAACCATGTTCCTTTCAAGGTTCTGACTATCAAGCCAAAGCCTTGTCCCCGGTTCAAAAATGTTACATAATGATACATAGCAGCACTTCTGGACATTTCTTCTTACAAACAAAGTGAACAACTGGGTAGACTGCCTGTTATTGTGCCATTGGGATGATTCCCTTTCCAGAAAGGGACTTTATGGCTGCAACTCTCCTCTTTTGGGTAATGACTACATATTGTGCAGAACCATTATTAAACCAGGCCTGCATCTCTTTTTCCTTTGTCAACTACTAAAAGTGTTCCGCATTAGGTCATAAGTGGAGGTTAGGAGAGAGAAGGCAGTGCTTCAGGAGTAGGTTCCATGGGCTTAGTGCTTTTTATCTAACTTGTTTGTGCCTTCAGAATTTGCCCTGACCCTATCATGCATATATCACTTTTTTTTCAAGGTGTCGTACTTCAGTGCTTTCCAAATGCTATGCCTTACCTGGTCAGAAAACACTCAGTTCAGGAGGAACAGTGCTGGTCACATGGTAACTTGGCAGCCCATGGTCAAGCATTCAGTCTCTCATAGGTCCAGTAGCAGGCCAAGAGCTGTTTCTCAAAGTAGAGTAAGTATCTGTGGATGATATCATGACCTTGCTCTAAAATCCTAAAAATCAGCCTTGTGCTTCATTTATAGGGGTTGCCAAAGGACCCAAGCAAAATCTTTTTCTGCCCCTAAAACTTCTAGACCATTGGGTCTGCTGGAATACATGGCCCAAGTTGCAGAGCATCTTGCATAGCAGGCTAGACTTGTTGCAAAGCCTTCTCTTTTTGTGAGCCTCACTCAAAACGAGCAGCTTTCCACGTCACTGGATAAATGGGCCAAGAGTAACACACCCAAATTAGAAATATATAGCCTCAGAAATCCAAAGATGCTCATTGTCCTTTTTTCTTGGTTGTAAGAGGAACCAGATGCAAAAACTTATCTACTTGTTTGTGTGTGTGATTATATATATATATATATAATATGTATATATATATTATATATATATACATATATATATATAATATATATACTTATATATAATATATGTATGTATATATATATGATTATTATATATTTTATATTATATATTTATATATTTTATATATATATATATATATATATATATATACATTAGCACTTTATTTCTTGACTTTTTGATGATAGCCATACTGACAGTTGTGAGGTGATATATCATTGTAGTTTTTATTTGTGTTTCCACAATAGCTAATGATTTTTATTGCCTGACTGTCTGGCTAATGCTGCCAGTACTCTGTTAAATAAAAGTGGCTGTGCCTCTCTCTTGGTTGTAGGAGGGGCCAGATGCAACAACTAATTGTTTATCTTAAAAGGGATATCTGGATATGCCCTAAGCCACTGGACTCATAGAAATTTCACAGAGGTAGAAGGTCCTTGAATTATTTGGATGTATTCTACACCATCTGACATATAAATGACAAAAGTAAGTCTAAAGAATTTGATATTCCCACTCAATAGGTCCATAAAGCATAATGTTATCAATATAAAGGGCCAGTAAGATATCTTGTGGAAGGGAATGACAATCAAGTTCTCTGCAAATTAAATTGTGACATAGAGCTGGAGAATTGATATACTCCTGAGGTAGAAAGTAAAGGTGTATTTTTGTTCTTGCCAACTGGATGGAAACTGCTTCTAGTGGGCCTTATAAACACATATGGAGGAAAATGTTGTGCCAGGTTAGTAGCTGGTAAATGAATTCCAGGAGATTTGTAAATTTGCTCAAGCAATAAAACCACATCTGGTACAACAGCTGAAGTTAGTATCACCAATGATTAAGATTTCCTTAATCTGCTGTTATTCTCTAATAGTCATATCTTCTACAAGGCCTAATAGAAGAATTTTTGGAGATGTGGTGGGAATCTACATTGTTGCATCTTGATTGTGGCACGCATCTCTGCACTTCTACCAGGAGTGTGGTATTGCTTTTGATTTACTATTTTACTAGGTGGAGGCAGTTCAAATGACTTTCATATGACTTTTTGCATGTTATATCCGTCATTTTGCAGACAGAAACATGTGAGGAGATTCTGCCAGCTATTAGTATCTCTATTCCAATTATGCATTATAGATCTGGGGAAATAACTACAGATGAGTTAAGGGAATACCACTTGGAGATGACCTTAAGTAAAACTCAACTGACCCCCATAAGCTCCTCCTCAGACTGGAGGATTATAGTGATATTTTGGTTCTCCTGGAAACAACATCAGTTCAGAGCCAGTGTCCAAGTAGTCCCTGAAATCTCTGATTATATTCTTTCCCCCAACACACAGTTATCTTGGTAAAGGTCATTTGACCCTTTTAGGAAACCTGGGAGAAAGATAAGGATTATAAATTTTTGTTGGCATAACAGGGTGCTTACTCGAAACAACACAGTCTCCCCTTCAATAATAGGGTTCTGGCTTTGTAAACTGGCTCAAGTTAGGGAACTGATTGAGAGGCTATCACTCTCTATTTTTATGATTCAAGGTATAGTTTTGTTTAATTGACATAGAAATTTTCTGCTTATGCAGATCAATAAGGATTTAGTAGGCTTTATATCTCTTTTACATCTAGGAATATCACGATAATCTAGCCAAAGCTGTAGGTCTGAGCCGTCAGAATATTCTGATTGCTTTTTTGTCTCTGGTGTTTATTACAGTAACTATGCCTACCTTGCCTTTGGTGGTAGAGCAATACCACTTGGCCACTGCCACCCCATATGTAATTACACCTACTGCTTTTATATTTTTCAAATTAACGACTATCATTTTCACTCTAAGGTCTGGCCTAAAGAGAAAAAAATAGCAAAGGTTATCAATGATGCTGGGGGTTTAATACAAATTTATTTCTCATAGTATTAGTGAAAGTTATGACTTCTGGACACACCCAGTATGGATAAGTAGGTCTTTAATGACAAATCCACTGTAACATTCCAATCTTCATAAGTTTTTAATATTTACTCTACATTAAACCAAGGGAGGTCATTTTATCTCACTAATAATGACCAACTTTTGATCCATATTTAAGCCAACAATCCCAACAAACTATTAGAGCCCTTTCTAACTTCCCACACTGCAACATGAAATGTAGAATTTCAGCTTAGTAGAACCACACCAATAAATTCAACGGAACCACTTTATGTTCCTTTCATCATTATCCCACACTTTTAAGATCCATTTCCACACATATTCCCTAGATTTCTGCTTGTATAAATTAGAAAACTCAAGTAGTTCTATTAGAGTGTTGTGCCCCTCATTAAGGGTCACATTATATACTTCACTTTTAAGGTCTTGTTTTAGTTGAATTGAGTCATAAATGGTAACCGTTCAGAGGGAATATAGCTGTTCTTGGGCAATGCAGGTTTAGTCCCTTCAGGTAGAGTTATAAAAGCTGATACCACTATGGATAAGGAGACTGCTACCACTTAGGATATGGATGCTGCTTTAAGTGTTGGAGAGGTCACTTAACACTAACAAAGAAACTCATCACATTTTAACTGCTGGATGTCTCCAGCTTCATTTGGATCTTACCACATGTACCATCCCAATATATAGAATATTATCTTTCAGAATCAATCCTCTGTGTTTAACTGTAAACAACCTAGGAATCTGGGAGTTTAACTTGTTAAAATTTATCTAATCTCAGTTTTATTTGTAGTAGTTTCAGGCCTAACATGTATATGTATAACTGAATCAATTTCCTGTACACCTGAAACTAACACAACATTGTAAATCAACTATACTGCAATATAAAATATTTTTAAAGAAAAATATTAAATAAAAAATAAATATTTCCATTCAAGTAAAAAAATATATCATTTCTAACAGAGGGAGTACACAAAGCCCCTCAGAGTAAAGTTGTATTTAAGTTCTATATCAACATGCACAAAATGGAAGGCACCAATCCTTTGCCATTTACAATTTCTATAGCAGAAAATGTGACACATTCTTTACATACATCATATAGCCTCTTATAAACATAGTGAGATTGGCAAACTTGAAGTTGCCTCTATTTTACAGATGAAGAAACAAATGCCTAAATTGAAATAACTTTCTCAAGGACACCAGCTGGGGAATGACAGAGATGAAATTTTTTCTAAAGTCTTTGTTTCTCTAAAAACAATTTTCTAAGAACATTTAAGGCAACATTTCTATACAAGAGATACTCATTATCTAAAGCTAACTTCTCCATCTAGCTTTTTTTTTTCCTCAGGGGAGGTGGAGGGAAGTGAATTTTTCAGAAAATGGCTTCAGTTTTATTACTCATATTTGTAAAGTTGTGTCTATATGTACAAAAGGAAAAGAACTAGCTTGATCCACTCATTGACTTAATTGTAACAATGAAGAGATTTTGAAATATTGAAAAAATTAAAGTGAATTTCGACTCAAAAAAAAATTTTTTTAAAAAGACCTCATTCCCTGAGAAATCCAAGACAATAGGCCTGAAAACCAGTCTGGACCTGGCACTTTGGGGGAGATTTGTAGCCAGGTAGCCAGTTGTCTACTTTTACCTAAGTAGGTTTTAACTTCTGATGTGGTATTAACATATACATAACAGAAGCTATTGGCCACTATATGTCTCCCTTTTTTTCTGCTAGCATATGATCTAGAGCACTTCTATTGTCTAAAAATGTAATAGTTATAAGAGGATACCTTGAAGTCATAAAGTTGTAGCTACCATCTGCCAGCAGACACTACTTTGACAATGGCTAGTGGCGTCCCAAATCTGATACAGCTCAGAAAACTCAACTTCTCAGCAATACAGAAACTTGTCTAAAATCACGTCCATGGTGGCCACCTAGTTTTACCCTGGATGTCTGAACCACAGCTATTCCATTTTGACTTTCAAATGCATTCCCCTCCTCATTGGCCAAAGTGGATGTACAATTACAATGCATGTCCAAAAGATCACAGTATAGGCTGCTCTGGTCAGTAAAGTTTGTTAAACCATGTATAAGACAAAATGACTTCCCCATACCTCAAAATATGTGCAGATTTTTCCATCATTTCCCCTTTTGATTGCAAATCCTTCAACAGACCAAAACATGTCCCTCGATAAAAAAATAAAATAAAATAAAATTATGTTCTCTAGAATCACTCTCCATCCATTCCAAGTGTATATTAGTAAGGGTTATCCAGAAAAAACAGAATTTATAGGTTAGATAGGTAGATAATATATAGCTAGAGAAAAGATAGAGGATGATGATGAGATAAATAAAGATAGATGATAGATAGATAATAGATAATCAGTAGACAAAAGAGGATATTTATTATAGCAATTGTTTCAGGTAGTTATAGAGGACAGAAGTCCGACTCTTTGTCATCTGCTAGCTTAATGATCAGAAAATCATGTGGTAAATTGTGTCTAGGTTCAAAGTCCTAAAAGCAGAGGAGTCCATGACATAACTTCTAGCCCTATGCTAAAGATGTAAGAATGGAGGGCCACTGGTGTAAATATCAGAGTCCAAAGATTGAGAACCAAGAGTTCTGATGTCAGAGTTGGAAAAATAAATGCTCCAGCTCTAGGAGAGGAGAAGGAATTTGTCTTCCTTTGCCATTTTTTTCTATTGTGGGTCTCTATTGTGATTAGATAATGCTGTCAAAAAATTGGTGGGGGTGGATCTCTTTACTCAGTATACTGACTGAATCAAATGCTAATCCCCTGCAGAAAAGCCCTCACAGTCACACCCAGAAATAATGTTTTATCAGCTATCTGGACTTAGCCCAATAAAGTTAACTCCAAAATTAACCATCATAAGTTCACCCCTTGTCAACTTAACACTTATACCCATCATCTTCAACAATACTTAAATTTCAAATAAAGACAATAATTGGTTAAATTCTGCCTAACATGATAGAAGTATCCTGCATACTACCAAAACACACTAACTCCTTCTCCACAAAAGAGGTAAAATCCTCGTGTTTTGTTTACTCTTCTAGATATCCCATAAAAATTGTATGATGTAAAATTAACAATACCTAAATACCATGATATGAAGACAGTATATCTCCTAAATACATGATAGGGAAATAAGAGAGGATAGAAAAGAATATATTTGCTTAATATGTGTATATATACACACTAATGTATTAATAACAAAATAAGGAGAAAATACTCATGGCAATTATAGTCCTTATTGCTGTAGTTGGTCATGTTATAATAGGAGGTATATATAACTGTATTTTTCTACTATTCATTCTGTATTCTTTTTTCATCAGCTAACATTTCAACAGGTGGTGTTTCTTTACTTGGTGAATTAAAAGCTTTCAATCCTAAAGGGTCTGGGACATTGCTAGTCCTGCTTGGATTGGGTTGTTGTAGATTTCTCTTAATGTTAATCACAGAGCATGGTTGTACTAAGAGACACCCTAAGGTTGTTCTATATATCAGACACACTGTTCTTTACCTTCCTTGTACAATATTTTTCCAATTTTCCTTTCACAGTGACACAGATTATTTTCTTCACCAAACTTTAGTCAAACACTTTGAACCTTCCCCTAGGACCATCTGTGCACTTCCGTGTGATAGCCTTATCATAATGATGTTGCTAAGACAGTTTTACAAGGGTCTCTCATACTTCAGTAGGGATTACCCTCAATATCTAACCAGATTTTTTGTCCTCCCCCATCCACCACAATCTGGCGTGTCTTCAGCAAGGATCCTGTTAGGTTGATTTAGCCAAAATTCCCCATACCTTTCATATGTCCTCTTAGTAATTTTCCATCCACTGAACCCAGCCAGGTTCTCTGGCTATAAATTCTCACTCGTCCATGCTGAATTAGAATTTTATTCTATTTCTATACTGAGCTCTCTATTTCCATATTTCAATAGTCCTGAGTAAAATTAGTTTTTATCCTTTTAAAACTCTGGTTCTTCTTTGACAGTAATAATCTGAAACTTGGATAGATAAGATTCAATTTTGGAGCCCTGGTCAACTCACTCAGGAACCAAAGCATATACCAATGGAGACTTCGTCTACTTTCCTAACTGTTTGATTGGAGATCCTTGGGTGAGTCTGATTCCTAAACCATTGGTCCAGACAAATGTCATTTGAATCTGGTAGAGACAGATTTTGATTCATAAGATTTTGAGTATACTCTAGAATCTTGGTTATAGTACCAGAAAAAAAACAAAACCAAAAATAAAAAAGAACAAAGTCAGGTTAGATTCTTAGGTTTCTGTCTAAGAAGTTTGGTTAGAGGCCCAGGCAAGTACAAGCTGTGTTAGAGTTCCAAGTTTCTCTATTCATAGGTATATATATAGTACCACTAGTTCCAAACATTGGGGCTTCTCAGTGGACTGAAAACCCACCTCTTGAACCCCTGTTGACTATATGCTTAACTCTGTCTGCTTTCTTCCTTGCTGGTGTGATTTTATTAAGAATAATTTGGCACTTAAGTGGCCTCTTTGGGAAATATATGGTTCCCAAATGGGTTCTTCTAAAACCTCTTCCTCTTCCCATCAGAGATGCTCCATTTACTGCTTGGATATCCCTTCCAGTTTCCTTGAGTCCTTTCATATGTCCCACTTCATACCCATGATTCCTCCATCTCTCTGTTCACCCTGCCACACTTTTCCCATTTTACTTCAGCCCCACAGCTCCATAGTCTATTTAACTATAGCTCTCCTAATCTAAATCAAGGCCTATCCAGGGACTAATGGATCCCCAAAAGCAAATATCCATAGTTGAAATTAGGAAAAAAGACTATTTGGAAACATAACTTTATGCCTTGTACACTCATATGAGTTAGGATTCATCCAGAGAGCTGCTATGTGCTTCATTGGTCACTGGTCTAAAATTTAGTCCACAGCTTCCATCAAATTACATATTAGGGCAAAAGAAAAGCTTAAGTCACCTCCACAAATATTGGTAAACAGTTAACTTTGACTTGTCCATTTGCCAGAAACACAATTTAGTTATAAATATAAGGTGGTGGTAAAAAAGTGAAAATGTATTACTATGTTTCACGGATTTACAGCTGAAATTTTTAAATAAAATCTCTAAAACATCAATATGCCTCTGTCTGTAAGTTTTTGTGTGTCTTTATATATGTATCTATGCATGTATGTTATGTATATAAGACATTTTATACCTCTGGATAATATTACTAAATTAATTTTTAAGTCTCTTAAAGGAAATTTATCTAAATTGGCTTAGAGATAAATGTGTCCATATAAATTAAGAATTCCTAAAACTTTAGAAATATAGAAATAAATCTAATTTAAAAAATTTTAACTGGGATAACATTTGTTAAATAAAGCTAGTTTTAAAAACTGTTAGTACATGGAAACTGACATGTCTTCAGAGTTGTCAGCATTAAATATAATGCATATGTATATATATATATATATATATATATGTATATGTATATTTTACCTAGATTTAGTAATCAAGCAAGCTTATGGTATCTTTAATAGATGTTTAAGATTACAAACTAAAAATACAATAGATGGTAAAATTTAAAAGTGAGTTGCGGGACTGCACTGGTGGTGCAGTGGTTAAGACTCTGTGCTCCCAATGCAGGGGGCCTGGGTTTGATGCCTGGTCAGGGAACTAGATCCCACATTCATGCCACAGCTAAGAGTTTGCATGCCACAACTAAGGAGCCCACATGCTGCAAATAAGGAGCTGGCGAGCCGCAACTAAGGAACCCTCAAGCTGCAACTAAGGAGCTCGCCTGCCACAGCAAAGACCCAGTGCAACCAAATAAATAAATATATAAATATTTTTTAAAAATTGAGTTGCATGATGCATGTCAAGTACTTCAGTAAATTAAGAAGAAGAAGAAGAAGAAGAAGAAGAAGAAGAAGAAGAAGAAGAAGAAGAAGAAGAAGAAGAAGAAGAAGAAGAAGAAGAAGAAGAAGAAGGAGAAGGAGAAGGAGAAGGAGAAGAAGAAGAAGAAGAAAAAGAAGAAGGAGGAGGAGGAGGGGAGGAGGAGGGGAGGAGGAGGGGGAGGAAGAGGAGGAGGGGGAGGAGGAGGAAGAGGAGGAGGAAGAGGGGAGGAGAAAAGGAAAACCCATGTGTTTAAACTTTTATGTTCTTTGCTCTTAGACTTAAAAAAAAAATAACTTGATCAATTTTTTAACTAGAAAAATATCCTAGGATAGTGTCTAGATATGATTTTTTAGACTCATGAAATGTTCATGATCAATCCAAATATAATTGTTAAGAACAAGTGACTGTAAGTGGGATAAAATTTTTATAAATTTGTTAACAATGATTATGTTTCATCATATGTGAACTTAAAAATTATTCCACAAGTATTTTTGGTAACTTGAAAACTTAAAGCTATGCTAAGTTGGAATAAATAATAGATATTTGTTGAATTTCCAAATAAGGTAAAATATTGAAATATTAATTGCTGAATATAAGTTTATCTATTTTAGGCATCTTATTTTTATAAACACAACATAGAGAAAGTAAATATATTTGTGTCTGTCAATAACATGATATTTGTACTATAAAAAGCCATATGCCTCTATAAAGTTATAAAATGATGTATTCATAATTTGCTACAGAATGATACTGTGTGGTAGTCAGTTAAAAATTGCTCAGTTCTGTTTTTCTTTTCTGTAATAGACAGAAATAATGGTTAAAATTTTGTATCAATTTTGCAAATAACACCACTGTAACTAACAAGAGTAAAGAAAAAAACTCAGTATACAAGGAAATAAGATGTATTTTTTTATAAAGAAAGATATAAAGAAAAATATAAAGGATGTGTTTTGGTTAAGGGCCCAAGATTGTAACTTTGTCCTAAACCAGAAAAATTGGTTGTTCTAGAATGAGAAAGTGGAAAACAGTAAGACAATAACTAAACAGATATTTTAAAAGAAAAAAAGTTTTAGAATGTTCAGGAGAGGATCTTGGAAAAGGAATATTATTTTGTGTGCTCAAGCTAGTGGAGAGTGGATGAATTTATTTACAAGCCTGTAAAAAAAAATAACCTTAGAATAAACAGTTCACTGATGCATATTCAGAATTTGGTTTTCTCTCTACTAAAACAACAAAGTTTTCTTAGGTTAATATACTGCTATTAAGAAGAAACTATTTTAAAAATCTTCTTTCCCTTTTAAGTATTCTGCCTAGGAAACCAAGATACTGCATCTTAAAAATGTCCTGTGCTTCAGAGGTCTTTGGTTGCTTAAAAACTGTGTCTTCTCAATAAGCCAAATTCTTTTTACAACTGTGTAGTTTTATGTATTTGCCCTTAAAATAATTTGTTGCTTTGCTAAAATGGATAACCAAGTGTTGTTTTCACAATAATCCTATTTAGTCATATGTCCAACCCTTTTGACATTTTTGTCAATTTTCCCAAACAAATTGGAAAAGGAATCTTTTGAACTCCAATTAACATTAAGATTTCCCAGAGGGTTTCTAGAAAATCTCAAAAGATTTGTCTTTTACCTTGTAAAAGAGAGATGATAAACTAATTATATTCATTTGATATGTTAAAATCCATAAGAGAATTGTCAAACAGGAAATGATGACAAAACTTCATAGGTTGTATGTATGTGGATATATTTACTAATATAGATTTTACATAAATCATAAGAAGTTCACAGAAATTTGTCAATACACTCATTCCCCCACAGAGGTCCCCCTATGATGAGCATTTACGTGGGATACATATATCTTCTTGTTTTTATGCCTTTTAAAATAGGTGTATCCTCTTTTATTCATATACATGAATATTCATATACATATCTATTCCCCAAATTTCATTGTCACCAATTTTCCAATCATGTTCCTTTCAAGTCCCTGGTCATCAAGCCAAAGCATTGGCCACAGTCCGTGAATCAGTATATAAACAACATCTGTCCATTTCTCCTTCCAAAGTGAACAACCAAGTGCAAAGCCCAAAGTTCTGCCTACTAAGAAGATTGCTCTTCACCACTCCCATTTCGAGAGGGACTGTAGTGCTGCAGCTCTCCACTTTTGGGTAACAATTGCATATCATGCAAAGCTATCTGTAAGCCAAGCTATCCTTTTTTCTTCCCTTTTCAATTCATTTAAGAGAGTTATCCATGAAGTCATAAGTTCAGGTTGGGAGGGAGAAGGCAGTATAGCAAGTGTATTTTGGATACTTCCAGTTTGGTTGAATAGATCTTAACTGATAAATCCACTCTACCATTCCATTGTCCCTATGCTTTTGAATCCTTTTCTCTACATTAAACCAAGGGAGATCTAACATTTCCACCACTCATGATGAACAACGCTTTGATCGATGTTTCAGCCAATCAACCCAACAAACTTTAGAGCTCTTTCTAATTTCCCATGCTGCACATTAAATGTAAAGTTTCTGCTTAGTGTGCCAATATTTTAAAAATTGTCATGTTCCAACTTTATATTTTGCATACCATTAGCCCACACCCTTAAAATCCATACCCATACATACTCCCAGGTTTCTGCTTGTATAATTTAAAAATTCAAGTAGTTATTTAGGAGTATAGTGCACCTTCTCATGGGTCACAATTTGTACCTCACATTTAAGGGTCTGATAGGAATTGAGTCACACGTGGTAACTGCCTCAGGGGAGTCCATTACTGTTTCCTCAAACAATGAAGGGTTAGTACCCTGAGATGGAGGTGTAAAGGTTGATACCCCTGCGGATTGGGTGGCTGTTACCACTTGGATGGGGAATTCATTGCTATAGGGATTGGGGAGACCACTTCCACTTACAAAGACTCAAAAGATGTTAGAGGTCTAATGCCCCCTGTTTCATCAGGGTCTTCCCACACATCCCCATTCCACGTTACAGGTTACAATTCTTTCTCAATCAATCCCATCACTTTAAAAGTAGGAACTCTAGGAACTTTGGAGTTCAACTTGCATTAAAATTTAGAAAATCACAGTTTGATTTTCAAAAGTGTCAGCTCTGACAGGAGATAAAGCTCTCCCTCAGCGCACTCTTAGAAGCTCTTAGGTCATTTATGCAACCCTTTAGCTGACAATTCAAAAACCAGAGCTCATCCTTTTCTTTTGCAACTTTTCCAGCAACATATGGAAGAACCAACCAACATCACTAAACTCCTTAGTTTTTTAAAAAAAATATTTGAATGTGTCATAAGCAGTGCTACTTAGCTCCCTGCTTCTTATAAGTGGTTAATTACAAATATCCACTGCATATATTTTGTGTATCTTTAAGAAAAGCTTTTACCATAAAGTATCAGTACTGTACTTACTACTGGAAATAGAGTAAACAGCATCCTTTAATCTAATAGAATTACATAGACAATTTGAGGAACCCCAGAAGTAATTTAGAAAACACATCCTTAAAATTCTGTTCAACTACAACCTCTCTCAGTGTCAAATTCTATAAAAGCTCTCCAAAAAACTGAACAAATAAGAGAAGTAGATAGACAAATGATAGATAGATGATAGATAGATAGAGAGATAGATAGATAGGCATAAGAAGATATTTATTATAGGAATTGGATCAGGCATTTATAGAAGTCAAGAAGTCCCACAATCTGACATCTGTTAGCTAGAGAACCAGAAAATCCTGTTGAGTAATTTAGTCTAAGTCTTAAAGACTGAGGACCAGGGCACCCATGGTGTAAATCATAGTTGCAGGACAAAGGCCTGAGAACTAGGAGGCTGCTGGTTAAGTTGTATTGTCCCCAGGTCCACAAACCAGAAATTCTGTTGTGAGAGGACAAGAAAAGATGGATATCCCAGCTCAAGAAAGAAGAGGGGATTGGCCTTTCTTCATCTTTTTCTTCTCTTCAGGCCCTCAGTTGATTAGATATTGCCTGCTTACATTGGTGAGGGCACATTGCTTTACAGATTGTACTGATCAAAGCTTCCAAAAATACCCTTCCAGACAGACACACCCCCAAATAATGTTTCATTAGTTATCTGGTTGTTGCTTAGCCAAGTCATGTTGACACATAGAGTTAACCATCATGAGTCCATCCCTTGTCAACTTGATACCCACACACATCACCTTAAATCACAGATAATCTCCACAGAGACAATAATAAAGTCATAATTCTGCCTAATATGATACAGCTATGTTGATAATAACCAAAATCACACCAACTCCTTCCCCAGAAGAGGTAATAATATCCTTGAATAATGTATATCTCTCTCTTAGAAATCCCCAAACATATAGTATGATGTAAAATTGACAAAACTTAAACAACATAATATAGAGACTTCCCTGGTGGCACAGTGGTTAAGAATCTGCCTAAATGCAGAGGACACAGGTTCGGTCCCTGGTCCAGAAAGATCCCACATCCCACAGAGCAACTAAGCCCATTCTCCACAACTACTGAGCCTGCGCTCTAGAGCCCATGAAACACAACTACTGAGCCCTCACGCCACAACTACTGAAGCCTGTGTGCCTAGAGCCCATGCTCCACAAGAGAAGCCACCATAATAAGAAGCACACATACCACAATGAAGAGTAGCCCTAGCTCGCCACAACTAGAGAAAACCTCTGTGCAGCAACGAAGACCCAACACAGCCAAAAATAAATAAATAAATTTATTTATTTTTAAAAATAATATAATATTACACATCCCATGGGCATGATAAGGGAATAAGAAAGGGTAGAAAATATATTTGCGGAGTTTGAGATCTTCAAGGTGGCAGAAGAGTAAGACATGGCGATCACCTTCCTCCCCACAAATACATCAGAAATACATCTACATGTGGAAGAACTCCTACAGACCACCTACTGAATGCTGGCAGAAGACCTCAGACTTCCCAAAAATGCAAGAAACTCCCCACGTACCTGGGTAGGGCAAAGGAAAAAAGAAAAAACAGAGACAAAACAATAGGAATGGGACCTGCACCACTGGGAGGGAACTGTGAAGGAGGAAAAGTTTCCACACACTAGGAAGTGCCTTCACTGGCAGAGACAGAGGGTGGCGGGCGGGAAGCTTCAGAGCCACGGAGGAGAGTGCAGCAACACGGAGGGGTGCAGAGGGCAAAGTGGAGAGATTCCCGCACAGAGGATCGGTGCTGAGCACCACTCACCAGCCTGAGAGGCTTGTCTGCTCAGCCGCCAAAACGGGTGGGGGTTGGGAGCTGAGGCTGGGGCTTCGGAGGTCAGATCCCAGGGAGAGGACTGGGGTTGGCTGCGTGAACACAGCCTGAAGGGGGCTAGTGCACCACAGCTAGCTGGGAGGGAGTCCGGGAAAAAGTCTAGACCTGCCTAAGAGACAAGAGACCATTGTTTCGGGGTGCGCAAAGAGAGGGGATTCAGAGCACCACCTAAATGAGCTCCAGAGAAGGGCGCGAGCCGTGGCTATCAGCGCAGACACCAGAGACGGGCGTGAAATGCTAAGGCTGCTGCTGCAGCCACCAAGAAGCCTGGTGTGTAAGCAAAGGCCACTATCCAAAGCGTCCCTCCCAGGAATCTGTGCAGCCTGCCAGGGTCCCATGATCCAGGGACAACTTCCCCAGGAGAACACACGGCACACCTCAGGCTGTTTCAACGTCATGCCAGCCTCTGCTGCTGCAGGCTCACCCTGCATTCCATAATCCTCCTTCACCCTGGCCTGAGTGAGCCAGAGCCCCCTAATCAGCTGCTACTTTAACCCCATCCTGTCGGAGTGAAGAACAGACGCCCTCAGGTGACCTACAGGCAGAGGTGGGGCCAAATCCAAAGCTGAATCCCAGGAGCTGTGCAAACAAAGAAGAGAAAGGGAAATCTCTCCCAGCAGCCTCAGGAGCAGCGGATTAAATCTCCACAATCAACTTGATGTACCCTGCATCTGTGGAATACCTGAATAGACAAGGAATCATCTCAAAATTGAGGCAGTGGTCTTTGGGAGCAACGATATATATATTTTTTCTTTTTTCTCTTTTTGTGAGCGTGTATGTGTATGCTCCTTTGTGTGATTTTGTCTGTATAGCTTTCCTTTTACTATTTGTCTTTGGGTTGTACCTGTCCATTTTTTTGTTGTTGTTAAGTATAGTTTTTAGCATTTGTTATCATTGGTGGATTTGTTTTCTGGTCTGGTTACTCCCTTCTTTCTTTTTTTCTTTTTTTTCCTACTTTTTTATTACTTTTTAATTTTTTTTTATTTTTAATAATTAATTTTAATAACTTTATTTTATTATTTTTTCTTTCTGTCTTTCTTTTCTTCACCCTCTTCTTCTGAGTCGTGTGGCTGACAGGGTCTTGATGCTCCAGCCGGGTGTCAGGCTGTGCCACTGAGGTGGGAGAGCTGAGTTCAAGACATTGGTCTACCAGAGACCATCCGGCTCCATGTAATAGCAAACAGCAAAAGCTATTCCAGAGATCTCCATCTCAATGCTAAGACCCAGCTCCACTCAACGACCAGCAAGCTACAGTGCTGGACACCCTATGCCAAACAACTAGAAAGACAGGAACACAACCCCACTCATTAAGAGAGAGACTGCCTAAAATCATAATAAGGTCACAGACACACCACCAGACGTGGTCCTGCCCACCAGAAAGACAAGATCCAGCCTCATCCACCAGAACACAGGCACTAGTCCCCTCCACCAGGAAGCCTACACAACCTACTGAACCAACCTTAGCCACTGGAGACAGACAACAAAAACAAAGGGAATGACGAACCTGCAGCCTGCAGAAAGGAGACCCCAAACACAGTAAATTAAGCAAAATGAGAAGACAGAGAAACACACAGCAGATGAAGGAGTAAGTTAAAAACCCACCAAACCAAAAAAATGAAGAGGAAATAGGCAATCTACCTGAAAAAGGATTCAGAGTAATGATAGTAAAGATGATCCAAACTCTTGGAAAGAGAATGGAGAAAATACAAGAAAAGTTTAACAAGACCTAGAAGAACTAAAGAGCAAACAAACAATGATGAACAACACAATAAATGAAATTTAAAATTCTGTAGAAGGAATCAATAACAGAATAACTGAGGCAGAAGAAAGGATAAGTGACCGGAAAGAGAAAACAGTGGAAAAAACTACAGCAGAGCAGAATAAAGAAAAAAGAATGAAAAGAATTGAGGACAGTCTCAGAGACCTCTGGGTCAACAGTAAACGCAACAACATTCGAATTATAGGGGTCCCAGAAGAAGAAGAGAAAAAGAAAGGGACTGAGAAAATATTTGAAGAGATTATAGTTGAAAACTTCCCTAATATGGGAAAGGAAATAGTTAATCAAGTCCAGGAAACACAGAGAGTCCCATACAGGATAAATCCAAGGAGAAACACGCCAAGACACATATTAATCACACTATCAAAAATTAAATACAAAGAAAAAATATGAAAAGCAGCAAGGGAAAAACAGCAATTACCACATAAGGGAATCCCCATAAGGTTAACAGCTGATCTTTCAGCAGAAACTCTGCAAGCCAGAAGGGAGTGGCAGGACATATTTAAAGTGATGAAAGAGAAAAACCTACAACCAAGATTACTCTACCCAGCAAGGATCGCATTCAGATTTGATGGAGAAAGTAAAAGTTTTACAGACAAGCAAAAGCTAAGAGAATTCAGCACCACCAAACCAGCTTTACAACAAATGTTAAAGGAAATTCTCTAGGCACAAAACACAAGAGAAGGAAAAGACCTACAATAACAAACCCAAAACAATAAAGAAAATGGTAATAGGAACATACATATTGATAATTACCTAAAATGTAAATGGGTTAAATGCTCCTTAGGTAAGAATATACAATGGAGGAAAGAGAGCCTCTTCAATAAGTGGTGCTGGGAAAACTGGACAGGTACATGTAAAATAATGAAATTAGAACACTACCTGAAACCATACACAAAAGTACACTCAAAATGGATTAAAGACCTAAATGTAAGGCCAGACACTATCAATCTCTAAGAGGAAAACATAGGCAGAGCACTCTATGACATAAATCACAGCAAGATCCTTTTTGACCCACCTCCTAGAGAAATGAAAATAAAAACAAAAATAAACAAGTGGGGCCTAATGAAACTTAAAAGCCTTTGCACAGCAAAGGAAACCATAAACAAGACCAAAAGACAACCCTCAGAATGGGAGAAAATATTTGCAAATGAAGCAAGTGACAAAGGATTAATCTCCAAAATATACAAGCAGCTCATGCAGCTCAATAACAAAAAAACCCAATCCAAAAATGGCAGAAGACTTAAATAGGCATTTCTCTAAAGAAGATATACAGATTGCCAACAAACACATGAAAGAATGCTCAACATCATTAGTTATGAGAGAAATGAAAATAAAAACCACAATGAGGTATCACCTCACACCGGTCAGAATGGCCATCATCAAAAAATCTACAAACAGTAAATGCTGGAGAGGGTGTGGAGGAAAGGGAGCACTCTTGCACTGTTGGTGGGAATATAAATTGATTCAGCCACTATGGAGAACAGTATGGAGGTTCCTTAAAAAACTAAAGTAGAACTACCATATGACCCAGCAATCCCACTACTGGGCATTTACCCTGAGAAAACCATAATTCAAAAAGAGACATGCACCACAATGTTCATTGCAGTACTGTTTCCAATAGCCAGGACATGGAAGTAACCTAAGTGTCCATCGACAGATGAATGGATAAAGAAGATGTGACACATATATACAATGGAATATTACTCAGCCATACAAAGAAACGAAATTGAGTTATTTGTAGTGCAGTGGATGGACTTAGAGTCTGTCATACAGAGTGAAGTAAGTCAGAAAGAGAAAAACAAATACCATATGCTAACACATATATACGGAATCTAAAGAAAATAAATGGTTCTGATGAACATAGGGGCAGGAGAAGAATAAATACTCAGATGTAGAGAGTGGACTTGAGGACATGGGGAGGGGGAAGGGTAAGCTGGGACAAAGTGAGAGAGTAGCATTCACATATATACACTACCAAATATAAAATAGATAGCTAGTAGGAAGCAGCTGCATAGCACAGGGAGTTCAGCTCGGTGCTTTGTGACCACCTAAGGGGTAGGATACGGAGGGTGAGAGGGAGGCACAAGACGGAGAGGATATGGGGATATGTGCATACATATAGCTGATTCACTTTGTTATACAGCAGAAACTAACACAACATTGCAAAGCAATTATATTCCAATAAGGATGTTTAAAAAGAAAGAATGAAAAAGAAAAGTGGTAACATAGAAAAAATATAAATTTTAAATGTGTGAATATAAGAAAAAAAAAGAGTGGTTATCTTCAGATGACAGAGGTCCTTTCACCAAAATCCTTAACACCTACATTGGCTTTCACCTTTAGGGGTTTCCAGGGCTCCAAATAACATCCCTATCTTCCAGCGAAACTTCAAGAACCATTTTTGACTGCTAGAATATATTTTCCAAATGGCAGAGCCGTTTGCAGAGAGGCCTGGACCTGTTGAAGAACCTTCTCTTGTTTTAGGACCCACTCAAAGCTAACAGCTTTTTAGATCACTTGATATTTGTGATGGAGTAACAATGCAAAGAGGAATATATTGCCCTCAAAATTCAAAAGGCCACCCAAGTGATAGGCTTTTTTCTTGATTGTAGGATGACCAGATGGATCAACTTAATCTTCACTTTGAAAAGGGGGATCTGTTCATGACCTATCAATCATACTCGGTCTCTAGAAATTCCTCTTAGGTAAAATTCCTCTGAAATTTAGTTGTACTTTTTTCCCTATCATCTCCCATGAAATTTATGAATAAGTCTAGAGTATTTGCTATTTTTGCTCAGTAGATGCTATCAACATAATGGCATTAATGTAATAGACCAGTGTGATACCTTGTAAAAAAAGGAGATCAAGAATTTTGAGAATTAAATGGTGATATTAGCCTGGAGAGTTGATATACGCTTCTGGTAGGTTGGTGATGATGTATTGTTGGCCTTATCAGCTGAAAGAAAACATGCTTCAGTGGGTGTTATCAATAGGTATAGGGAAAAGGTATTAGCCAGATAAATAGCTGCATAGCAGGTACCAGGCGATGTGTGAATTTGCTCAAGCAATGAGCTTATACAGCAGCTGCAATTGGAGTCACAACTTGGCTAAGCTTGTGATAAAGACCCATATGTTTTCTACACAGGAAAGATAGAAGACTTGAATGTGGATTAATGGAAATCAGCACACCTGCATCTTTCAAATCCTTGAGGATGTGATGAATCTCTGCATTCCCACTAGGAATGTGACACTGTTTTTGATTTACTATATTCATTTTTCTTTTTTTTTTGGCTGTGCCGAGTCTTAGTTGTGGTAGGTGGGATATTCATTGCAGAATGGGGGATCTTTTTTTTTTTTCAGTTGCAGCATGCGGACTTCTGAGTTGTGGAGTGTGGACTCTTAGTTGCAGCATGCGTGTGGGATCCAGTTCCCTGACCAGGAATTGAACCCTGGCACCCTGCATTGGGAGCATGGAGTCCTACCCACTGGACCACAAGGGAAGTCCCCTATATTCCTAATTATAGACAGTTCTAATGGATTCCATTTTCTTTCCCATCATAATAGTCCTCACTCCTCAGATCAGGAAACCGATGTGAGGATTCTATCACTTGCTAAATATATCTATTCCAATTATGCATTCCAGAATTGGAGAAATAACCATAGCATGGTTCTTGATAACTTCTGGACCTACTCTGGCATAAAAATGAGCTAAAACTCCATTAAGCACCTGAATCCCAAAAGTCTTTACTCAAACTGGAGGGCCATAGTGAGGTTTTTATCTCCTGGAAACTATGTCAGTTCAGAGCCAGAATCTAGCAGTCTCAGAATTGTCTTATTATTTCCTTTTCCCCAATACTTAGTTATCCTAGTAAAGACTGTAGTACCCTTTTGGGCAAGGCTAAGAGAAAGACAGTATAAATTTATTGTAGTATACCAGGGCCCTTTATCCAGGGAATCTGGTCTTCCCTTCATTCAAATGGTTCTTGGTCTGTAAACTGGATCATGTCTGGGACTTAACTGAAGAGCTGAGCTTATCTATTTTCAGGATTCAATATAGACGTTTGTTTATTTGACCTAGAAGAATTTAGCTTATAAAGGTCAAATAAAAATTTAGTAGTATTTCTATTTCTTTTACTTCTAGGAACATCATGATTAATTAGTCAACTCCATAGGTCCATGTGAATCAGACTATTCTGATTGCTGCCTTGACTCTGAAGTCCAGCACAGTAACAACTTTAGTGGTTTAGTGGATCCACATGGGCCCTGCTACTCTGGGATCAAATTATTCTCACTGCTTTAGATTTTCCAATTGAGTGGCTATGGTTCCCACTGTAAGGTCTGGCCTAAAGAGAAGAGCAATCATGGAGTTCTTCAAGGATGATGGAGGTCCACTCACAAATTTATCTGTCAAAGTATGGTGAAAGTTTTCTCCTTTGGGCACTCTCAGTGTGGGTGAGTAGGGCTTTAATAACAAATTCATTCTAGCATTCCAATCGCCCTTAGTTTTTGAATGCTTCCTTATACATTAAACCAAGGTATATTGGGCATTTCTCTTCACTCACAGTGAGTTTTCTTCTGATCCACTGTTTAGTCAAACAAACAGATAAACTGTTATAGACCTTTTTAACTATCCATCCTGCAACACTAAATGTATAAACTGCTTACTGTGTCTATATCAATAATTCAGGCTGATACATCATTATGTTCATTCCACCATTATTCCACACCCTAAATATCCATACCCACACATATTCTTCATAATTCTGCTTGTATAATTTAAAAAATTCAAGTAGCTTTTTTGGAGTATAGTGCACCTCCTCTTGGGTCACAGTTTATACATTACTTTTAGTGGCCTGATGGGACTTGAGTCTAGTGATAGGTGACAATTGCCTTGGGGAAGACCATTACCTTCTCAAGCAATCAGGGTTAATACTTTCAGATACATGTGTAAAGACTATTACCATTGTGAATTGGGGTGCTGCTACCACTTGAGGTAGAGATGTCACTGCCACTGGGATTAAGGAGACCATTTCCACTAACATAGAAGACTCATTAGAATTTACAGGCTTGATGTCTTCAACTTCACCAGATCATCCCACACATCCTTATTGCACAGTACAGAATTCCTTTCTCAATCAATGTCCTCACTTTAAGAGTAGACACCCCATGAGACTTTAAGTTTAACTTGCATTGAAATTCAGCTAATCACAGTCGATTTTGTGCAACTTCATCTTCACCGGAGATGAGTCTGTCTCTCAGGGCACACGTAGAAGCTCGCAGGTAATACATGCAACTCTTGAGCTGATATTTCCAATCTCTGATCTCATCCTTTTCTTTCACTGCTTCATTCAGCAATGCAAGGTGGGATCAAACAATGTTATTATATTTCTTAGTTTTCTAAAGCTGTTTGAGAGTATCATAAACAGAGTTACTTAGCTCCTTGCTTCTTATAAGAGGTTGATTAGGAATATACAACAAAATATATTGTGTATCTCTAAATAGAGATTTAACCATGGACTATCAGTGCCCTGTTTAATATGAAAAATAGACTAATCAAGCATCTTTTAATCTAATAAGATTAGAAAGCAAATTCCTGGAAACCCAGAAGAAATTCAAGAAACATATCCACAAAATTCTTAACCATTAAGATATATGTATGTCAGATGAAAAATCTGAAAGTGAAATTAAGAAAATATTCCCATTTACCATCACAACAAAAAGAATAAAATATCTAGGAATAAACCTACCTAAGGAGACAAAAGACGTGTATGCAGAAAATTATGACACTGATGAAAGAAATTAAACATGATACAAATAGATGGAGAAATATACCATGTTCTTGGATTGGAAGAATCAACATTATGAAAATGACAATACTACCCAAAGCAACCTACAGATTCAATGCAATCCCTATCAAACTACCAGTGACATTTTTCACAGAACTAGAACAAAAAATTTCACAATTTATATGAAAACACAAAAGACCCCGAATAGCCAAAGCAATCTTGAGAATGAAAAATGGAGCTGGAGGAATCAGACTCCCTGACTTCAGGCTATACTACAAAGCTACAGTAGTCAAGACAGTATGGTACTGGCACAAAAACAGAAATATAGATCAATGGAACAGGATAGAAAGCCCAGAGATAAACCCACGTACATATGGTCACCTTATCTTTGATAAAGGAGGCAAGAATATACAATGGAGAAAAGACAGCCTCTTCAATAAGTGGTGCTGGGAAAACTGGACAGACACTCCCTAACACCATACACAAAAGTAAACTCAAAATGGATTAAAGACCTAAATGTAAGGCCAGACACTATCAAACTCTTAGAGGAAAACATAGGCAGAACACTCTATGACATAAATCACAGCAAGATCCTTTTTGACCAAGCTCTTAGAGAAATGGAAATAAAAACAAAATAAACAAATGGGACCTAATGAAACTTAAAAGCTTTTGCACAGCAAAGGAAACCATAAACAAGACCAAAAGACAACCCTCAGAATGGGAGAAAATATTTGCAAATGAAGCAACTGACAAAGGATTAATCTCCAAAATTTACAAGCAGCTCATGCAGCTCAATAACAAAAAAACAAACAACCCAATCCAAAAATGGGCAGAAGACCTAAACAGACATTTCTCCAAAGATGATATACAGATTGCCAACACACACACATATGAAAGAATGCTCAATATCATTAATCATTAGATAAATGTAAATCAAAACTACAATGAGATATCATCTCACACTGGTCAGAATGGCCATCATCAAAAAATCTAGAAACAATAAATGCTGGAGAGGGTGTGGAGGAAAGGGAACACTCTTGCACTGTTGGTGGGAATGTAAATTGATACAGCCACTATGGAGAACAGTATGGAGGTTCCTTAAAAAACTAAAAATAGAATTACCATATGACCCAGCAATCCCACTACTGGGCATGTACCCTGAGAAAACCATAATTCAAAAAGAGTCATGTACCAAAATGTTCATTGCAGCTCTGTTTACAATAGCCAGGACATGGAAGCAACCTAAGTGTCCATCAACAGATGAATGGATAAAGAAGATGTGGCACATATATACAATGGAATATTACTCAGCCATAAAAAGAAACGAAATTGAGTTATTTGTAGTGAGGTGGTTGAACCTAGAGTCTGTCATACAGAGTGAAGTGAGTCAGAAAGAGAAAAACAAATACCATATGCTAACACGCATATATGGAATCTAAAAAAAAAAAAAAGTCATGAAGAACCTATGGGTAAGATGGGAATAAAGACACAGACCTACTAGAGAATGGATTTGAGGATATGGGGAGGGGAAAGGATAAGCTGTAACAAAGTGAGAGAGTGGCATGGACATATATACACTACCAAACGTAAAATAGATAAGTAGTGAGAAGCAGCCACATAGCACAGGGAGATCAGCTCGGTGCTTTGTGACCACCTAGAGGGGTGGGATAGGGAGGGTGAGGGGAGGGAGACGCAAGAGGGAAGAGATATGGGAACATATATATATGTATAACTGATTCACTTTGTTATAAAGCAGAAACTAACACATCATTGTAAAACAATTATACTCCAATAAAGATGTTAAAAAAAGATATATGTATGTATGTGTGTATATGTATATATAAATATAGATAGTAAGATAGATAGGGAATTAGATAGATAGATTTAAGAGGAGATTTGTTATTGGAATTGGCTCAAGCATTTAAGGAAGCTGAGAAATCCCACAATCTTCCTTTTGCCATCTGGAGAACTAGGAAAGCTGGAGGAATCATTCCATCTAAGTCCAAAAGCTTGAGAACCAGGGAGCTACTGATGTAAGACCCAGAGTACAAAGGACCAAGAACCAGGAGCACTAACATCCAATGGCAAGAAAGATGCACATCCTAGCTCTAGGACAGGAGAGAAAATTGTCCTTTTTGTCATTGCTGTTGTTGTTGTTCTATTGGTGACATCTATTTGGGTTGGACGATGCCTGCCCGCATTGGTGCAGACAAATCTCTTTAATCGAATGCCACTCTCTTCCTGAAACACCCTCACATACAAACTCAGATATGTTTATCAGCTATCTAGAATCTCTTTAGCCTAAGTTAACACAAAATTAACCCTTACATTGTTCATAGAAATTTTTCAACATCCTCATTGTCTAGTTATTATGCTAAAATGTTATATGTCATGGAAAGGATTAATTTTCTTTATTCAATGAACTCTCCTCAGAACTCTAATCATGATCAATTTAAGTCACTTGTCATTTGCAGACAGCTATTGCTTTGCTTTGATTATATTCTGAAAATGTTGACAATCAGCAACAGGCAGAGGAACTCCATGATAGCTTCACTTCAATAACTTTGAGACCTTGCTTCTGGCATGACTAAGAATTTCCATAATGAACTAGAATGTAATGAATTATAAAACTGTTAAGCCAAAGTTAAGCAGAACAAGAATTAATTGTAATTGGTGGAATGAACTGATGAGAATAATTTTCAAATGATTTTTGGTTTGAAACATTTTCTTAAATGTTTTGTTTTCTAGATTTAAAGAAATCTTTTTCTCTTATACCTAGGTGTAACCTTTAGCAATTTGGTAAAGGATATATTTGTAAACAGAGATGCAAAAATTCATTTTTCTCCCAAACTCAATCCTCCAGAATTTTTAAAAATGTTAGTGAGCATTCTCATATTTATGAAAACATAGTTATTAATATAAGTTCAAAAATAATCTGTTCTATTTTTAACATGACACAATTGAAAGCATTGGATATATAACCAAGGCTTTGATTGGAGTATAATACTTGAGACTGATGTACATGAACTCAAATTTGACCAGACAGTTAAGGAAATAGGGTTGACATTAAGGAACCAATGGTTATAAAATTCCCTAGGAAAAATTGGCCTGTAGCTGGCTTATTGGGTTCCCCTGCTCAATGTAAGAAATTTTACTTTGTGGCAGGCCTTAGAATGTCAGGATATTTTGGGGAACCTCAAAAAAAGAGGAATTCACCCAAACCTATAGTTATTGCTGGAAAAATATCTGGTGGCAAATTCTTGAGTTGAACTTCAACCTCAAGACGTTTGGAAAGTCCAACCTGAGATTTCTGATAAAAAGTTCAGCAAAGCAAACTCAAAAGAACTATGTGGTCAGTGACAATTTTGTGGCACTAGTGAAAATAATAAAGCCATGTTTTACGAGACTAGATGTACTTTGTAAACAAATTGGCCTTATTTAGATTATCTCTGTTGGAAATGTTGGTACAGTACAGAGGCAAAACTATGGGTCAGTGAAAAACAAAAATACACTTCTGTGGGTTCCATCTTGCACATTTTGCCAGTCACTGGAAAATCCTAAATTCTTCTAGCTTTTTCCAGTGTCTGGCTACAGCTCTCTAAACTAACATCTTTAATTTTTCTCCTTTCTGATGTGGAATCATTGAGAAATAAATATCACTAATCCCAAAGTTCTGCAAGATAAACTTGGTTGATATGACAAAAATAAAATTAAGGAAATCACCACAACAGACCATGTATCAGTAACTTTCAGCTCTGCTGCCTAACTGGCTACTCAGAAGTTCATTACACCCCCAATGCCGTCACCACAGACATTCAAATTTCAAACCAGGAAATCAATTAAGTGTCACTGATACCCTCACTCCACTATCTAAGAATGCTTTGAGCATCTAGACAGTTTTCCTGGCTGTGCTCTGGAACCAAAAATTGTGTTTTCAACATTAATCTATTTGTTTTTTACTTTTATAGAAAATGCCCCCTCATTAAATGCCTGATGTTGAGTACCATCTAGCAACTATTCTCTCTACTATCAAATATTAAGAGATAATTCAGCAGGTCTTTAATGATTAAAAGGTAACTGAAAAAGAAAATTGGAATCTGTGAATACTGATGGGGTTAAGAGAGTGGATCCAGGGAGAGGACCACTGTTGGCTGCATGGATACAACAGAGGGGATGGGAGTGAGGGGCTCCACACCCAGGAATGCCCCTAAAGGAAGCATGGTCTGTCCAGGAAACGAGGTGTCATTGTTGAGAAGCACACAAGGGGTGGGGCCACCACTGCCCCTAAACACCATCCCCTGTCTCCATGGGCAATGGGAAGGACTCTGACCAGAATGAGCACACCCCAGTCTGTTGCTACTGCCTGCCAGTCTCCACCACCACAGGCATTTCTTGCAAACAACATTTGGGGCCGCTGTACCCTTCCCTGGCCTGAGTGTCCATTTGGAGTCAAGTATCCATCTCTACACCAAGACCTGGCTCCACCCAACTGCCAGCAGGCTCCAGTGCTAGACACCACATGCCAAACAACCAGCAAGACAGGAACACAGCCCCATCCATCAACAGACAGGCTGCCTAAAGTTGTACTAAGCTCACAGACACTGCAAAACACACCATTTGACACGGCCCTGCCCATCAGAGTGAAAAGATTCAGCTCCACCAACCAGAGAACAGGGGCCAGTCCCTCCCACCAGGAAGCCTACACAAGCTCCTGGACCAACCTCACCCACCAGGGGGCAGGCAACAGAAGCAAGGGAACTATGAACCTGCAGCAAGCAGAAAGGAGACCACAAACACAGTAAGTTAGACAAAATGAGATGACAGAGATATATGTTGCAGACAAAGGAGCAAGATAAAAACCCATAAAAGCAAATAAATGAAGAGGAAATAGGCAATCTACTTGAAAAAGAATTCAGAGTAATCATAGTAAAGATGATCTAAGTTCTCAGAAATAGAATGAAGTCATGGAACGAGAAGATACAAGGAATGTTAAGCAAGGAACTAGAAGAACTAAAGAACAATCAGTGATGAACAACACAATAATTGAAATGAAAAATACACTAGAAGGAATCAATAGCAGGATAACTGAGGAAGAAGAACAGACAAGTAAGATGGAAGAAAGAATGGTGGGAATAAATGCCACAGTGAAGAATAAAGAAAAAAGAATGAAAAGAAATGAGAAAAGTCTCAGAGACCTCTGGGACAACATTAAAAGCACCAACATTTGACTGAAACAGGTCCCAGAAGAAGAAGAAAAAGAGAAAGGGCCTGAGAAAATATTTGAAGAGATTATAGTCAAAGATGTCCTTAACATGGGAAAGAAAATAGTCACCCAAGTCCAGGAAGTGCAGAGAGTCCCATACAGGATAAACCCAAGGAGAAACATGCCACAACACATATTAATCAAACTAAAAAAAATTAAGGTCAAAGAAAAAATATTAAAAGCAGCAAGGGATAAGCAACAAATAACATACAAGGGAATCCCCATAAGATTATCAGTGGATTTTCAGCAGAAACTCTGCAGGTCAGAAGGGAGTTGCAGGATATATTAAAAGTGATGAAAGGGAAAAACCTACAACCAAGATAACTCTACTCAGCAAGGATCTCATTCAGATTCAACAGAGAAATCAATAGCTTTACAGACAAGAAAAAGCTAAGAGAATTCAGCACCACCAAAACAGCTTTGCAACAAATGCTAAAGGAACTTCTCTAGGTGGAAAACACAAGGGAAGAAAAACACCTGCAAACACAAACCTAAAATGATTAATAAAATGGTAATAGG
Source organism: Balaenoptera musculus (assembly GCF_009873245.2). Classification (NCBI taxonomy): domain Eukaryota; kingdom Metazoa; phylum Chordata; class Mammalia; order Artiodactyla; family Balaenopteridae; genus Balaenoptera; species Balaenoptera musculus. The sequence goes on along the minus strand of NC_045786.1, from coordinate 55,112,716 downwards.
AACATATAAATCAATAATTACCATAAATTAAATGGATTAAATGCTCCAACCAAATGAAACAGACTTGCTGAATGGATTAAAACAAAACAAACCAAAACAAAAAATGACCAATATATATGCTGTCTACAAGAGACCCACTTCAAAACTAGGGACATATACTGACTGAAAGTGAGGGGATGGAAAAAGATATTCCATGCAAGTTGAAATCAAAAGAAAGCTGGAGGGATTTCCCTGGTGGCACAGTGGTTAAGAATCCACCTGCCAATGCAGGGCACATGGGTTGGAGCCCTGGTCCAGGAAGATCCCACATGCCACAGAGCAACTATGTGTGTGCACCACAACTACTGAGACTGCACTCTAGAGCCTGTGAGCCACAACTACTGAAGCCTGTGTACTTAGAGCCTGTGCTCTGCAAGAAGAGAAGCCACCACAATGAGAAGCCTGCGCACTGCAACAAAGAGTAACCCCTACTCGTCACAACTGGAGAAAGCTCGCATGCATCAACAAAGACCCAATGCAGCCAAAATATTTTTTAATAAATTAATTAATTAAAAAAAAGAAAGTTAGAGTAACAATACTCATATCAGACAATATAGACTTTAAAATAAAGACAATTACAAGAGACAAGGAAGGATACTACATAATGATCAAGGGATCAATCTGAAAAGAAGATGTAAAATTGTAAATATATATGTACCCAACATAGGAGCACCTCAATATATAAGGCAAATGCTAACATCCATAAAAGGGGAAATCAAGACTAACACAATAATACCAGGAGACTTTAACACCCACTTACACCAATGGACAGATCATCCAGATCGAAAATTAATAAGGAAACACAAGCCTTAAATGACACATTAGACCAGATACACTTAATTGATATAAATAGGACATTCCATCCAAAAGCAGAAAAATACACTTTCTTCTCAAGTGCACATGGAAATTCTCCAGGATAGATCACATCTTGGGTCAAAACTCAATCCTCAGTAAATTTAAGAAAATTGAAATCATATCAAACATCTTTTCCAACCACAACACTATGAGATTAGAGATCAATTACAGGAAAAAAAACTGTAAAAAACACAAACATATGGAGGCTTAAAAATATGCTATTAAATAACCAGGAGGTCACTGAAGAAATCAAAAAGGGAATTAAAAAATACCTAGAGAAAAATGACAATGAAAACACGATGATCCAAACCCTATGGGGTGCAGCAAAAGCAGTTTTAAGAGGGAAGTTTATAGCAATACAATCCTACCTCAAGAAACAAGAAATATCTCAAATAAACAACCTACTTTTACTCCTAAAGCTACTAGAGAAAGAAGAAGAACAACAACAATAACAAAAACCAAAAAAACCCAAAGTTAATAAAAGGAAAGAAAACGTAAAGAGCAGAGCAGAAATAAATGAAATAGAAATGAAGGAAACAATAGCAAAGATCAGTGAAACTAAAAGTTGGTTCTTTGAGAAGATGAACAAAATTGATCAAGTTTTAGGCAGAGTCATCAAGAAAAAAAGTAAGAGTACTCAAATTAACTAAAATTAGAAATAAAGAAGTTACAACTGACACCACAGAAATACAAAGGATCATAAGAGACTACTAAAAGCAACTATATGCCAATAAAAGGCACAATCTGGAAGAAATGGACAAATTCTTAGAAAAGTACAACCTTCCAAGAATGAACCAGGAAGAAATAGAAACTATGAACAGACCAATCACAAGTACTGAAATGGAAACTGATTAAAAATCTTTGAACAAACAAAAGTCCAGGACCAGATGGCTTCACAGGTGAATTCTACCAAATATTTAGAGAAGAGCTAACACCTATCCACCTGAAACTCTTGCAAAAAATTGCAGAGGATGGAAAACTCCCAAACTCATTCAATGAGGTCACCATCACCCTGATACCAAAACCAGACTAAGAAACCACACAAAAAAAGAAAATTACAGGCCAGTATCACTGATGAATATAGATGCAAAAATCCTCAGCAAAATACTAGCAAACCAAATCCAACAATACATTAAAAGGATCATACACCATGATCAAGTGGGATTTATCCCAGGGATGCAAGGAATCTTCAATATACACAAATCAATCAGTGTGATACACCACATTAACAAACTGAAGAATAAAAACCAAATGATCATCTCAATAGATGCAGAAAATTCTTCTGACAAAATTCAACACCAATTTATGATAAAAAAAAACTCTCCAGAAAGTGGGCATAGAAAGAAACTACATCAACATAATAAAGGCCATGTATGACAAACCACAGCAAACATCATTCTCAGTGGTGAAAAACTGAAAGCATTCCCTCTAAGATCAGGAAGAAGACAAGGTGTCCACTCTTGCCACTATTATTCAACATAGTTTTGGAAGTCTTAGCCATGGCAATCAGAGAAGAAAAAGAAGTAAAAGGAATCCAAATTGGAATAGAAGAAGTAAAACTGTCACTATCTGCACATAACATGATACTATACATAGGAAACCCTAAAGATACTACCAGAAAAGTACTAGAGCTCATCTATGAACTCAGTAAAGTTGCAGAATACAAAATTAATACATGGAAATCTCTCGCATTTGTATACACTGACAGCAAAATATCAGAAAGAGAAATAAGGAAAAAATCCCATTTACCATTGCAACAAAAAGAATAAAATACCCAGGAATAAAGCTACCTAAGGAAGCAAAAGAACTGTACACAGAAAACTATAAGATATTGATGAAAGAAATCAAAGATGACACAAACAGATGGAGAGATATACAATGTTCTTGGATTTGAAGAATCAATATTGTGGAAATGACTATACTCCCCAAAGCAATCTACAGATTCAACATAATCTCTATCAAATTACCAATGGCATTACTCACAGAATTAGAAAAAAATTTTTACAATTTATATGGAAACACAAAAGCCCTCAAATAGCCAAAGCAAACTTGGGGGTGGGGAAGAGGTGGAGGAATCAGGCTCCCTAACTTCAGACTATACTACAAAGCTACAGTAATCAAGAGAGTATGGTACCAGAACAAAAACAAAAATGTAGATCAATGGAACAGGATAGAAAGCCCAGAGATAAACCCACGCACCTATGGTCACCTAATCTATGACAAAGGAGGCAAGAATACACAATGGAGAAAAGACAGTCTTTTCAATATTTGGTGTTGGGAAAACTAGACAGCTACATGTAAAAGAATGAAATTAGAACACTCTGTAACATCATACACAAAATTAAAGTCATAATGTATTAAAGACCTAAATGTAAAGCCAGACACTATAAAATTCTTAGAGGAAAACAGGCAAAACACCCTTTCATATAAATTGCAGCAAGATCTTTTGTGATCCACCTCCTAGAATAATGAAAATAAAAACAAAAATAAACAAATGAGACCTAATTAAACTTAAAAGCTTTTGCACAGCAAAGGAAACGATAAATAAGATGAAAAGAAAACCCTCAGAATGGGAGAAAATATTTGCCAATGAAGAAACTGACAAGGGATTAATCTCCAAAATATACAAACAGCTCATGCAGGTCACTATTAAAAAAACCAAAAATCTAATCCAAAAATGGGCAGAAAGTCTAAATAGACATTTCTCCAAGGAATACATACAGATGGCCAACAAACACATGAAAAGATGCTCAACATCACTAATCATTAGAGAAATGCAAATCAAAACTACAATGAGGTATTACCTCATACCAGTCAGAATAGCCATCATCAAAAAATCTACAAACAGTAAATGCTGGAGAGGGTGTGGAGAAAATGGTACCCTCTTACGCTGTTAGTGGGAATGTAAATTGATACAACCCCTATGGAGAAAAGTATGAAGTTTCCTTAACAAACTAAAAATTGAATTACCACATGACCCAGCAGTCCCACTCCTGGGCATATACCCAGATAAAACCATAATTCAGAAAGTCACATGCACCCTAATGTTCATTGCAGCACTATTTACAATAGCCAGTACCTGGAAGCAACCTACATGTCCATCAACAGAGGAATGGATAAAGAAAATGTGGTACATATATTCAATGGAATATTGCTCAGCCATAAGAAGGGAAAAAAATCATGTCATTTTCAGAGACATGGATGTACCTAGAGACTGTTGTACAGAGTGAAATGAAGTAAATCAGAAAGAGGAAAATATCGTATATTAATGCATGTGTGTGGAATCTAGATAAATGGCATAGATGACCTTACTTGCAAAGCAGAAATAGAGACATAGACATAGAGAACAAATGTATGGATATCAAGGGGGAAAGGGGGCATGTGTGGGTTGAATTGGGAGATTGGGATTGACATATATACACTACTATGTATAAAACAGATTACTAATGAGAACCTACTGTATAGCACAGGGAACTACTTGGTGCTCTGTGGTGATCTAAATGTGAAGGAAATCCAAAAAAGAAGGGATATATGTATATATATATGGCTGATTCACTTGCGGTACAGCAGAAACTGACACAGCAGTGTAAAGCAGCTATACTCCAATAAAAAAAAAATACAGATTGAACTCTGTATTCAATGCAGTAAAGCTTCCTTAGAATGTCCTTGGATTCTTTAAATGTATATTCTAATTAAGGCATGCCATGTTTTGGTAATCAGATAATAATAGGAAATATTTGTTTTTATTTATTCTTTCATAACCATTCTTTGATGTATAGAATGTGATGGTTAAACTATACGGGGAGTCCATTTATTTGTTATGGATCATTTCAGTCGTCATTAGGATGTCTTAAATTAGTACACCTATATCTATTTACTGGTATTTCAGTATAAAACTCACATGATGTAAGTCCTTATTATAAACATTGTCTGGCCTCACATATGAAAGAGAAAATGTGCCAGGTAACCTGTATCCCAACTTCCTAACTTTCTAAGCCACTTAATGTGTTGTTATAACAATCTCTTTGGAGATTGCATGCTCCCTCAGGTCTGGATCTTTGTATCGTTTACCTCTGAATGCACAAAGCTACATACGATAGATGTGTAATAAGTCATTAATAAATATTTGTGTAAAGGATCTTCCTAAATAAATATATTTTGTTGCTATAAGAAATAAACTTATGTTAATTTTTTTAAAGTAACTGAAACAAATTTGAATTAAATTTTCAAAGGAAAGAAGAATGTCTCTTTTTTTTGTTGAATTAAATGGGACCTGACCAAGAGTCTCTGCTTGACCAAGTCTTAGTCAGGCTCCTGATACTTCTTTCAGGCCCATTTGTGAATTTTCTTGTAAAATCCTTATCAAGAACTCTGTTAAGTCAGGTTAGCAAGAGTCCCTCATCCTCCATTCTGATCACCCTCTCTATATAATAGAGTTTCTCATGCTGCACAATTCATGAGGTAATATCTGATCAGCCTGGCCTGTCTTCAGCAATACTGTGAAATTTATATTGCCAGAATTCCTGTTACCCTTCATGTTTCTACTTAGTATTGTAACATTACTGACCCCCACCAGGCTTCTTGATTATAAATTCCCATTTATCAATGATGTGTTTGTACTTGAGCAAGGTTCTATACTGAGGTCTCTTTTCCCTATAACAGTAGTCTTAAATAAATTTGGTTTTCAACTTTATTTTAACTATGGTTTCTCTTTGATAGTACATATAACGTATCACCCCAGACAATAAAACAACTCTTTACTTTGCCTTTTGATTCAAAGGTATGAGGATACCACTGTGGCAAAGTGGCAGTCTTAACCAGCAGTTCATGCAAATAATTGTTTTGTCTCCTGGTGGAAGCATTTCGTCCTCTGAATCAAAGACCTCTAGGTCATCAGAGCATAAAGTCACAGAAACAGGAAGCAAAAGTATTGCTAGCAGGTACTAGCGAAAATTTTGAGTGGTGTCCCTTGTAGCTCCACTCCTTGATGTCAGAAGCTGTGAATCCTGGCAATTAAAAAACAAAACAACTGGATATATTAGATGTTGATTCAGAAAATATACAACCTCCTGGAGAAAATTCCCAAAGCTCTGTAACATATTGCCACCAAGCTGGCACCGTAACTCAGTTTTCAATATGTCCTTCCACCATTCTATCAAGCCAGATGTTTCAAGATGGTAGGAAACATGGTGAGACCAGTAAATTACTTGAGTACGGGACAACTGTACTTCTTTTGCTGTGAAGTGAGGTCCTTAGCCCCAAGGAATGCTCTGTGGAATACCATGACAGTGGATAAAGCATTCTAAAACACCATGGGTGTTAGTTTTGGTAGAAGCATTGCTTGCATGTAAGACAAATCAGTATGCAGAGTAAATGTGTATCCCAGAAAGGACAAAATGCTATTCCTTTCATTATGGAAGTAGTCCAGTGTAATCAACCTGTCACCAGGTAGCTGGCTAAACACCCTAGGAAAATGTGCCATATCAGAAACTGTTACTCTTCACTGTTGGCAGATTGAACACTTCACCTTGTTGAGTGAAAGTCCATGTTTCTGAGCCCATGCAAAACCTCCATTACTGCCACCATGGCCATCTTTTTCATAAGACCTTTGGGCAGTGACAATCAGAAAAAGGCTGACATATCCACAGAACATATGATTCTATGCACTTGATTATTGAAATCCCCCTCTCTGTCATCACCCTTTTTTGAGCATTCACATGGGCACAAATATATTCATGACTTTTTTAACCCAATGAGAGGGGTAGGTATATTGACTTGCCTCTTCCCCAAAGTGAATTGTCACCAATTCTCCAACCATGTTCCCCTCAAGTCCCTTGCCATCAAACCAAAGCATTGGCCACATTCCATGAATAAATATATAATTCCATGCTGGCCATTTATTCTTCCAAGCAATTTTTAAAAATTAGGTGCACTTCATAAATTTCAGCTCTCTGAGATGATTTCCCTTCATCACGGTCCCTTAAGGGGTATAGTGCTTCAGCTCTCTACCCTCAGTGGTGACTGCATATCATCCAGAACCATCTGTACACCAGGCTAATTTTTTTCTTCCTCTTTCAACTGATCTTAAAGAGCTCCCCTTAAGACTATAGATACGGGCTTGGAGTGAGAAGGCAATGTAACAGGAATAAACTGTAGGCATTTCTGACATTTTTTTATGTAACCTATTTGTGCCTTTAGGGCCTGACCATATGCAATCATCTATATATCACTTCTCATTTATAATGAGGTATTAATGTGCACTCCCATCTTTAAGGCTTGGTAGGTCAGAAAATATGCAGCTCATGATTAGCACCTCATGTAACATGATAACTTGGTGACCCATGACCAAGCATTCAATATCTGCTAAGGCCCAGTGGCTGACTAAGATTTGTTTTCAAAGAGAGAGTAGTTATCTGCAAATAATAGCAGGCCTTGCTCCAAAATCCTAAATTTGTGATTCAACTATAGGGTCTGCCAAGGTTCCAAACAGCACTTCTACCTGTCAATAAAACTTCAGAAATCATAGGGGTTTTGGAATACACAGCCCAAGTGGCAGAGCAGCTTGAACCACAGCCTGGACTTGTTGCAGAGCCTTCTCTCTTTCTGGACCCCACTCAAACCTAGCAGATTTTCAAGTTACTCCATAAAAGAGCCAGGATAATGCACACAGATGAGGAATATGTTGCTTCCAAAATCCAAAGAGGTACAACAGGTGTTGTGTCTCTCTCTTGTCTGCACAAGGGGCCAGATGAAACAATTAATTGTTCACTTTGAAAGGGATATATGGAAATACCCAACACCTAGGACCCTAGAAATTTCTCTTAGGTAGAAGAGCATGGAACTTCAGTTTAATTTGTTTCTCACCCTCACATGCAAATGTCTTACTTAAAAGTCCAGGATAGTTGTTATTCTCACTCACTAGGTTCATTCAGCATGATGTCAACCATATAATGGACAAGTATAATATCTTGTGGAACGAAAAGGTGATCAAGCTCCCTGAAAACTAAATTTTGACATAGGGCTGGAGAGATGATACACCCTGAATGTAGGGTAGTAAAGGTGTATTGCTAGTCTTGCCACCTGAAAGAAAATTGCCTCTGGTGGGCCTACGTGCAGGTATGGAGGAAAAGGCATGTCTCAGATCAATAGCTTCTTACTGAATAGTAGAGGATGTGTGAATTTTCTCAAACACTGAAATCACATCTAGTATAACAACTAAAGTATGTCTACTGTTTAAGATTGTCTTAATCCACTGCTATTCTGCAATATACATATACCTCTGCACAGGCCAAATAGAAGAGTTTGGGGGGATAAAGGGGGAATCATCTTTCAAGTCATTGATGGTGGTCCAAATTTTTGTGATTTCTCCAGGAATGCAGTATTGGTTTTGATTAATGTTAGGAGATAAAGTCAGTTCAAATGGTTTCTATATGGCACTTTGCATCATAACAGCCATCATTCCACAGATTAGGGACCAAATTAAGGGATTCTGCCAGCTTCTACATATCACTTTTGCTCTAGTGAATTCCATATCTGGGAAATAACCACAGGATGGGTTAGGAGAACCTCTGGGTTCACTGTATATGGACCTTGCTTAAACTTCATTGATTGTCTGAGCCCCCCAAATCCCCTCCTCTGACAGGAAGGTCATGGTGTTTGTTTTGAGTCTCCTGGAAATAATGTCATATCAGAGCCAGTACCTAAGTAATCCCTGAAATATGTGATTATATCCTTTACTCCAATGCACTATTACCCTGTTAAAAGCCCATAGGTCTCATTGGATAAAGCTAACAAAAAGATTAACACTATAATTTTTGTCAGTGACATGGGGGCCTTCCTTCAAGGGGACATGGTCAACCCTTCATTCAAGGGGTTCTGGGCCTGTAAGCTTGCTTAAGTCAGAGAATTGATTAAGGGTCTGTGACTCTATAGTTTTATAATTCAAGCTAGACTTTTGTTCACTTGACCTAGAACTTTTCTTCCTATACATATATAGTAAGATGTTAGATTTTCTATCTCCTTCTAGGAAAAAAATGGCATGGGTGTCTGCCTGTCAGAATATTCTGAGTGTTGCTTCATCTCTGTTATCCATTACAGTAACTACACCTACATTGCCTTTAGTATTTGAGCTACACCACTTGGCCACTGCCACCTGGGATCCAATTACTTCAACTGCATTTGATTTCCAAGTAAGTGTCCGTGATTCCCACTGTAAGTTCTGGTCTACAGAGAAGAGAAATCATAAAGCTTATCAAAGAAACAAGGCTGCTCTTTCAAATGTATTTATTGATGTTTTGGTGAAAGGTTGTTTTCTGGACACTCCCAGTGTGAATGAGTAAGTCTTAAATGACAAATACACTCTAACATTCTAGCGTCCTTAAGCTTTTGAGTATCTTCCTCCACATTAAACCAAGAGATTGGATGTGTCCATTTCATAATTGTTAGTCAAATTTTGATGTATATTTTAATTAACCACCTCAACAAACTGTTAGAGCCCTTTTCAAGGACCTGAGTTGCAACATTAAATGCTGACTCTTTGCCTCATGGGCCCAAATCAATAAACTTAGCTGATTCAATTTTATGTTTCTTCCACCATTATCCCACACCCTTAATATACATTGCCACATATATTCCACAAGTTTCTGCTTGTATAAATTAGAGAACTCAAGAAGTTATTTTGGAGTGAAACACACCTCCTCTAGGACACATTATGTACCTCATTTTTAATGGACTGATGAGTCTTGTGTCTAATCATAGGTAGCAACCGCCTCAGAAGAGGCATTATTTTCTCAGGTAATGCATGGCTAATCCCCTTAGATGGAGTTAGGAAGGCTGATACCACTGTGGATTGGGAGGCTGCTACCACTTGGTGTGAGGATGTCATTGCCAATGGTGTTAGAGAGATCATTGTCCCTGTTGGTTGTGAGAACACTTTCACTGACAAGAAGACTCATTACAGTTTATTGAATTGATGTCCCAGCTTCATCAGGATTTTCCCACATGTCAAATCCCATAAACAGGATGTGACTCTTCTCCTGGATTTTATAGTAAACACTCTAGAAGTCTGAGAATTCAACTTGTTAAAATACAGCCACAGATTATTTGCAGCAGTTTCAGACCTGGCTGGAGATAAGGCTCTTCCTCAGGGCATACCTGGAAATTCTTAGCTTAGCAATGCTTGAATTTATTATTTTGTTTCACAACTTTGTCCAGAGACGTTAAGAGGAACCAAACAATATAATTATATTCCTTAGTTGTCTAAAAACTTTCAAAAGTATTATGTACAAAATTACTTAGCTCCTTCCTTTTCATAAGTGTTTGATTAGGAATAGCCAATGTTGGGAATTCCCTGGTGGTCCAGTGGTTAGGACTTGGTGCTTTCACTGCTGGTGCCTGGGTTCAATCCCTGGATGGGGAGCTAAGACATGATATTGAGCATAGGAGAAGCCCCAATTCACACCCTGTTTCAGCTCTAGCCCATTTGACTCCATCTGTACCTCTCCCCAAGGTGGCAGCTGCCAGTGCACATAGGGAGAAGACATGGCTGATGCTTACTTCAGATCCATCAAAGCCGACACACACATGCAGACATCACAGGGACTCTCCCACACAAAGACATAGCTTCAAGACCAGGATAGGCAACTATTTTGCCTAATTTCATAGAGAAAAACAGAGAAAGTTAAACAAAATAAGATGACAGATGAATGTCACAAATGAAAAAAACAGGATAAAATGCTAATGAAACAAAGGTAAATAATTTACCTGATAAAATGTTCAAAGCAATAGAATGAAAATGCTCAATAAACTCAGAAAAAAAATAAAGAAACAGTGTGAACACCAACAATAACTAGAAAATATAAAATAGAACCAATTGGAGCTGTAGAATAAAATAACTGAAATGAAAAATAAATGAGAAGGAATTAACAGTGGATTAGGTAATACAGAATAACACTTAAGTGGTCTGCAAGAAAGAATAGTGAAAATGACCTAATCAGAACAGCAAAAATAAAGAAGATTTTTAAAAATGGAAATAGTTTAAGGGACCTCTGAGACAACATTAAGTTAATTCACATCAATTTAAAGTACTAAACGGAAAAACTTCACAACTAAGGTTACTCTACCCAGCAAGATTGTCATTCAAAATTGAAGCAGAGATAGAGTTTCCCAGACAAGCAAAAACTACAATAGTTTATTATTAATCCAGCCTTACATGGAATGTTAAAGGGTCTTCTTTAAGATTAAAAAAGTCTATAACAATTAGCAAGAAAATATATGAAGGAAAAAAATCTCATTGATAAACACAAATATCAATAGACAGTAAAGGCAGGGGATGAACCACATAAGGTAGTAGAAAGGTTAAAAGATAAAATTTGTAAAATTAACCATAACTACAATAAACATCTAAGGAATAGACATAAAGATGTAAAATATGACATCTAAAACATAAAACTTGTGGGACAATAAAAAAGTAGGGTTTTTAAAAATGTGTTTGAACTTAAATGAATATCAGTTTAAAACAAGTAGATATATATAGTTATAGGTCAAGATGTATGTGTGTGTGTGTGTGTGTGTGTGTGTGTGTGTAGTGGTAACTACAAATCAAAAACCTACAGTAGATACACAAAAATCAAAGATAAAGGAGCCCAAACATAACATTAAAGAAAATCATCAAACCACAAGAAAAGAGACTAAAGGAAGAACAGAGGAGAACTACAAAAACAACCAGAAAACAAGTTACAAAATGGCAATAAGTACATACCTTAAATAATCCCTTTAAATATAAATGGACTAAATTCTCCAATTAAAAGATGTAAGGTACCTGATCAGATAAAAACAAACAAAACAAACAAGCCCATCTATATGCTGCCTACAAGAGACTCATTTGAGAGCTAAAACACACACAGAATGAAAGTGAGGGCATGGAAATAAGATATTCCATGCAAATGCAAATGAAAAGAAAGTGCCGAATCCTAGCCACTAGACTACCAGGGAGCTGTAATGCAAATGAAAAGAAAGCTGGGTTAGCAATACTCATATCAGACAAAATATACTTTAAAACAAACTCTATAATGAAAGACAAACAAGGGAATTATTTACTGTTAAAGGGGTCAATCCAAGAAGAGAATATAACATTCATAAACATATATGCATCTAATACAGCAGAACTTAAATATATAAAGCAAATATTAATAGACATAAAATGAGAAATTAAAAGAAATACAATAATAGTAGTAGATTTTAATAACCCCACTTACATCAATGAGTAGATCATCCAGACAGAAAATCAATAAGGAAACAATGACTTTAAATGACACAGTAGACCAGGTGGACTTAACAGGTATCACAGAATATGTCATCCAAAAGCAGCAAAATACACATTATTTTCAAGTGCACATGGAACATTCTCCAGGATAGATCACATGCTGCACCACAAAACAAGTCTCAATAAATTCAGTAAGATTGAAACTATATCAAGCATCTCTTCTGACCACAATGGTATAAAACTAGAAATCAATTACAGGAAGAAAAATGTAGAAAACAAAAACACATGGAGACTAAACAACATGCTATCAAAAAATAAATAAATAATATCAAGGAAGAAATCAGAAAATACCTTGAGATAAATGATAATGGAAACATAAGTTTCCAAAATCTGTGGGATGAATAAAAGCAGTTTTAAGAGGGAAGTTTCTAGCAATACAGTCTTACCTCAAGAAAGAAGAAAAAGATCTCAAATAAAACACCTAACTTTCTATCTAAAGGAATTAGAAAAAGAAATAAACAAAGCCCAAAGTAAGCAGAAGGAAGGAAATAATAAAGATCAGAGCAGAAATAAAACAAACAAAAACAATTGAAAAGATCAATGAGAATAAAAGCTATTTTTTAAAAGGTAAAAAACATTGATAAACTTTTAGCCAGACTCATTAAGAAAAAAAAAAAAGAGAGAGAGTGCCCAAATGAACAAAATTAGAAATGAAAGAGGAGAAGTTAAAAATGATATCACAGAAATATGAACTCATAAGAGAATACTAATAGTTATATGCCAACAAATTGGACAACCTAGAAGAAATAGTTAAATTCTTAGAAACATACAATTTTCCAAGACTGAATTGGGAAGAAATATAAAATGTAAATAGACATATTACTGGTATCAAAACTGAATTAGTAATCAAAAAACTCCCCAGAAACAAAATTCCAGGGCTGTACAGCTTCATAGGGGAATTCTACTAAACATTTAAGGAAGAGTTAAAACCTGTTATTTTCAAACTATTCAAAAAAATAAAGAGAAGGGAAAACTCCCTAAGTTATTTTACAAGGCCAGCATTACCCTGGTAACAAAACCAGTCAAAGACAGTAGAAAGACAAAGAAAATTATAGGCCCATATCAATGATGAACATAGAGACAAAAATCCTCAACAAAATTTTAGCAAACTGAATTCAACAATGCATAAAAAGAATAATACACCATGATCAAGTGGGACTTATTCTAAGGTTGCAAGGATGGTTGAGCATCTGGAAATCAACATGATATACCACATTAACAAAAAAGGATAAAATTCACATGATAATCTCAATAGATGCATAAAAAGCATTTGACAAAATTTATCATTCATTCATGATTAAAAAAAAAAGTCTCAACCAAGTTGGTATACAGGGAACATACCTCAACATTATAAAGGCCATTTATGACAAACTCACTGCTAACATGATACTCAATGTTGGAAAGCTGAAAGTTTTGCAGATGACATGATACAGTATATCAAAAACACTAAAGACTCCACCAAAAAAATACTGTTAGAACTAATAAATGAATCCAGTAAAGTTGTAACACACAAGGTTAATATAAAAAATCACTTGCATTCCTATACACAAATAATGATCCATCAGAAGGAGACATCAAGAAACAATCCTATTTACAATCATTGAAAATAATAAAATATCTAGGAATAAATTTATCTGAGGTGAAAGACTTGTACTCTGAAAAATATAAGACATTGAAGAAGAAAATTGAAGGTGATACAAATGGAAAGACATCCTGTGTCCATGGATTGGAAGAATTAATATTGTTAAAATATCCATGCTACCCAAAGCAATCTACTGATTTAATACAATCTCTATCAAAATACCCATGACATTTTTCACAAAACTAGAACAAATAATTCTAAAATTCATATGGAACCATAAAAAAAAAAACCCAAATTGCCAAAGCAATCTTGAGAAAAAAGAACAAAGCTAAAAGAATAAGCCTCCCAGACTTCATACTATGCTACAAATCTACAGTAATAAAAACAACATGGTACTGGCACAAAAAACAGACATATAGATTATTGGAACAGAATAGAGAACTGAGAAATAAACCCATATACCTATGGTCAATTAATCTACAACAAAAAAGGCAAGAATATACAATGGAGAAAACTCAGCCTCTTCAACAATTGGTACTGGGAAAACTGGACAGCCACATGTCAAACAATGAGATTAGAACATTTCTTCACACCATATACAAGAAAAAACAAAACAAAAAAATTAAAACAACTCAAAATGGTTTAAAGACCTAAATGTAAGATCTGAAACCACAAAACTCTTAGAAGAAAACAAAAGCATGTTCTTTGACATTGGTCTTAGCAATATCTTTTTGGATCACTCTCCTTAGGGAAGGAAAACAAAAGGAAAAATAATCAAATGGGACTTAATCACACTTAAAAGCTTTTGCACAGTGAAAGAAACCATCAACAAAATGAAAAGGCAACACCTGAATGGGAAAAAGATATTTGCAAATAATATGAATGATAAGGGGGTTAATATCCAAAATATACAAAGAATTCTTACAACTCAATATAAAACAAACAAACAACCTGATTACAAAATGGGCAGAGTACCTGAATAGGCATTTTTCAACAGTGACATACAGATATCCAACAGTCACATGAAAAGATGCTCAACATCACTAATTATCATGGAAATGCAAATGAAAACAACATCACATATGTCAGAATGGCTAGCATCAAAAAAGACAAGAAATAACAAGTGTTGATGGGGATTTGAGAAAAGGCAACCCTGATACACTGTTGATGGGAATGTAAATTGGTGCAGCCACTATGGAAAACATATGAAAGTTCCTGAAAAATTAAAAAATAGAACTATCATACAATCCAGCAATTCCACTCTTGGGTATTTATGCAAAAAAAAGAAAACACTAATTCTAAAAGATTATATACCCTTATATTCATAGCAGTGCTATTTGTAATAGACAAGATATGGAAGAAGCCTGGGTGGATAAAGAAGATGTCATATATATATATATATATATATATACGAATGACATCTACACACACACACACACACACATTAAATTATTACTTGGCCATTAAACAGAATGAAATTTTGCCATTGTGACAATAAGGATGGACCTGGAAGGTATTATGCTTAGTGAAATAAGTCAGAGAGAAAAAGACAAATACGATTCTCTCTTGCAGGAACACCAGAATCACAAATAACTGCTGAAAAATCGTCAACAGGAAGACACTGGAACACACCAAAAAAGATACCCCACACCCAAAGACAAAGGAGAGGCCACAATGAAACTGTAGGAGGGACTCAAACACAATAAAATCAAATCCTATAACTGCCAGGTGCATGACTCACAAACAGGAGAACACTCATATCATGGAAGTCCACCCACCGGAGTGAAAGTTCGGAGCCCCACATCAGGCTTCCCAATCTGGGGGTCCAACACGGGAGGAGGAATTCCTAGAGAATCAGACTTTCAAGGATAGCAGGATTTGATTACAGGACTTCGACAGGACTTGGGGAAAGAGAGACTCCATTCTTGGAGAGCACACACAAAGTAGTGTGTGCATCGGGACCCAGGGGAAGGAGCAGTGACCTAATAGAAGACTGAACCAGACCTACCTGCTAGTGTTGGAGGGTCTCCTGCAGAGGCAGGGGGTGACTGTGTTTCACCGTGAGGACAAGGACACTGGCAGCCGAAGTTCTGGGAAGTACTCCTTGGTGTGAGCCTTCCCAGAGTTTGCCATTAGACCCACCAAAGACCCAGGGTAGGCTCCAGTGCTGGGTCACCTCAGGCCAAACACCAAACAGGGAGGGAACCCAGCCCCACCTATAAGCAGAAAAGCAGATTAAAGTTTTACTGAGCTCTGCCCACCAAAGCAACAGCCAGCTCTACCCACCACCAGTCTCTCCTATCAGGAAACTTGCACAATCCACTTAGATAGCCTCATCCACCAGAGGGCAGACAGTAGAAGCAAGAAGAACTACAGTCCTGCAGCTTGTGGAACAAAAACCACATTCACAGAAAGATAGACAAGATGAAAAGGCAAAGGGCTATGTACCAGAAGAAGGAACAAGATAAAACCCCAGAAAAACAACTGAATGAAGTGAAGATAGGAAACCTTCCAGAAAAAGAATTCAAAATAATAATAGTGAAAAAGATCAAGGACCTCGGAAAAACACGGAGGCAAAGATCGAGAAGATGCAAGAAATGTTTAACAAAGATCAAGAAGAATTAAAGAACAAACAAACAGAGATGAACAACAGAATAACTGAAATGAAAAATACACTAGAAGGAATCAATAGCAGAATAACTGAAGCAGAAGAATGGATAAGTGACCAGGAAGACAAAATAGTGCAATTCACTGCTGTGGAACAGACAAAAGAAAAAAGAATGAAAAGAAATGAAGACAGCCTAAGAGACCTCTGGGACAACATTAAAGGCAACAACATCCGTATTATAGGGGTACCAGAGGAGAAGAGAGAGAGAAAGGATCTGAGAAAATATTTGAAGAGATTATAGTCAAAAATTCCCTAACATGGGAAAGGAAATCGCCACCCAAATCCAGGAAGTGCAGAGAGTCCCATACAGGATAAACCCAAGGAGAAACACGCTGAGACACATAGTAATCAAATTGGCAAAAATTAAAGACAAAGAAAAATTACTGAAAGCAGCAAGGGAAAAACGACAAATAACATACAAAGGAACTTCCATAAGGTTCACAGCTGATTTCTCAGCAGAAACTCTACAAGCCAGAAAGGAGTGGCATGATATACTTAAAGTGATGAAAGGGAAGAACCTACAACCAAGATTACTCTACCCAGCAAGGATCTCATTCAGATTCGATGGAGAAATCTAAAGCTTTACAGAAAAGCAAAAGGTAAGAGAATTCAGCACCACCAAACCAGCTCTTCAACAAATTCTGAAGGAACTTCTCTAAGTGGGAAAACAAGAGAAGAAAAGGATCTACAAAACCGAACCCCAAACAATTAAGAAAATGGTAATAGCAACATATATATCGATAATTACCTTAAACGTGGATGGATTAACTGCTCCAACCAAAAGACACAGGCTTGCTGAATGGATACAAAAACAAGACCCATATATATGCTGTCTACAAGAGACCCACTTCAGACCTAGGAACACATTTAGACTGAAAGTGAGGAGATGGAAAAAGATATTCCATGCAAATGGAAATCAAAAGAAAGCTGGAGTAGCTATACTCATATCAGATAAAATAGACCTTAAAGTAAAGGATGCTACAAGAGACAAAGAAGTGTACATAATGATCAAGGGACCAATCTAAGAATAAGATATAACAATTATAAATATATATGCACCCAACATAGGAGCACCTCAATACATAAGGCAACTGCTAACAGCTATAAAAGAGGAAATCAACAATAACACAATAATTGTGGGGGACTTTAACACCTCACTTACACCAATGGACAGATCGTCCAAACAGAACATTAAAAAGGAAACACAAGCTTTAAATGACACATTAGACCAGATACACTTAATTGATATAAATAGGACACTCCATCCAAAAACAGCAGATTACACTTTCTTCTCAAGAGCACATGGAACATTCTCCAGGATAGATCACATCTTAGGTCAAAAATCAAGCCTCAGTAAATTTAAGAAAATAGAAATCATATCAAACATCTTTTCTGACCACAACACTATGAGATAAGAAATCAATTACAGGCAGAAAAAAGAAGAAAACACAAACACATGAAGGGTAAACAATACGTTACTAAATAACCAAGAGATCACAGAAGAAATCAAAGAGGAAATAAAAAAAATACCTAGAGACAAATGACAATGAAAACACGATGATCTAAAACCTATGGGATGCAGCAAAAGCAGTTCTAAGAGGGAAGTTTATAGCTATACAAGCCTACCTCAAGAAATAAGAAAAATCTCAAATAAACACTCTAACCTTACACCTACAGGAATTACAGAAAGCAGAAAAAGCAAAACCCAAAGTTAGCAGAAGGAAATAAATCATAAAGATCAGAGCAGAAATAAATAAAATAGAAACAAAGAAAACAATAGCAAAGATCAACAAAACTAAAAGCTGGTTCTTTGAGAACATAAACAAAATTGATAAACCATTAGCCAGACTCATCAAGAAAACAAGGGAGAAGACTCAAATCAATAGATTTAGAAATGAAAAAAGAGAAGTAACACCTGACACTGCAAAACTATAAACGATCAAGAGAGATTACTACAAGCAACTCTATGCCAATAAAATGGACAACCTGGAAGAAATGGAAAAATTCTCAGAAATGCACAACCTTCCGAGACTGAACCAGGAAGAAATAGAAAATATGAACAGACCAATCACAAGCACTGAAATTCATACTGTGATTAAAAATCTTCCAACAAACAAAAGCCCAGGACCAGATGACTTCACAGGCGAATTCTATCAAACATTTAGAGAAGAGATAACACCTATCCTTCTCAAACTCTTCCAAAATATTGCAGAGGGAGGAACACTCCCCAAATCATTCTACGAGGCCACCATCACCCTGATGCCAAAACCAGACAAAGATGTCACAAAGAAAGAAAACTACAGGCCAATAACACTGATGAACATAGATGTAAAAATCCTCAACAAAATATCAGCAAACAGAATCCAACAGCACATTAAAAGGATCAAACGCCATGATCAAGTGGGGTTTATTCCAGGAATACAAGGATTCTTCAATATACGCAAATAAAACAACGTGATACACCATTTTAAAAAATTGAAGGACAAAGACCATATGATCATCTCAATAGATGCAGAGAAAGCTTTCGACAAAATTCAACACCCATTTATGATAAAAGCCCTGCAGAAAGTAGGCATAGAGGGAACTTTCCTCAACATAATAAAGGCCATATATGACAAACTCACTGTCAACATCATCCTCAATGGTGAAAAACTGAAACCATTTCCACTAAGATCAGGAACAAGACAAGGTTGCCCACTCTCACCACTCTCATTCAACCTAGTTTTGGAAGCTTTACCCACAGCAATCAGAGAAGAAAAAGAAATAAAAGGAATCCCAATCGGAAAAGAAGAAGTACAGCTGTCACTGTTTGCAGATGACATGATACTATACATAGAGAATCCTAAAGATGCCACCAGAAAACTACTAGAGCAAATCAATGAATTTGGTAAAGTAGCAGGATACAAAATTAATGCACAGAAATCTCTTGCATTCCTATACACTAATGATGAAAAATCTGAAAGTGAAATTAAGAAAACACTCCCATTTACCATTGCAACAAAAAGAATAAAATATCTAGGAAGAAACCTACCTAAGGAGACAAAAGACCTGTATGCAGAAAATTGTAAGACACTGATGAAAGAAATTAAAGATGATACAAATAGATGGAGAGATATACCATGTTCTTGGATTGGAAGAATCAACATTGTGAAAATGACTCTACTATCCAAAGCAATCTACAGATTCAATGCAATCCCTATCAAACTACTACTGGCATTTTTCACAGAACTGGAACAAAAAATTTCACAATTTGTATGGAAACACAAAAGACCCCGAATAGCTAAAGCAATCTTGAGAACGAAAAATGGAGCTGGAGGAATCAGACTCCCTGACTTCAGACTATACTACAAAGATACAGTAATCAAGACAGTATGGTACTGGCACAAAAACAGAAATATAGATCAATGGAACAGGATAGAAAGCCCAGAGATAAACCCACGTACATATCGTCACCTTATCTTTGATAAAGGAGGCAAGAATATACACTGGAGAAAAGACAGCCTCTTCAATAAGTGGTGTTGGGAAAACTGGACAGGTACATGTAAAAGTATGAAATTAGAACACTCCCTAACACCATACACAAAAATAAACGCAAAATGGATTAAAGACCTAAATGTAAGGCCAGACACGGTCAAACTCTTAGAGGAAAACATAGGCAGAACACTCTATGACATAAATCACAGAAAGATCCTCTTTGACCCAGCTCCTAGAGAAATGGAAATAAAAACAAAAATAAACAAATGGGACCTAATGAAACTTAAAAGCTTTTGCACAGCAAAGGAAACCATAAACAAGACCAAAAGACAACCTTCAGAATGAGAGAAAAATATTTTCAAATGAAGCAACTGACAAAGGATTAATCTCCAAAATTTACAAGCAGCTCATGTAGCTCAATAACAAAAAAACAAACAACTCAATCCAAAAATGGGCAGAAGACCTAAATAGACATTTCTGCAAAGAAGTTATACAGATTGCCAACAAACACATGAAAGAATGCTCAACATCATTAATCATTAGAGAAATGCAAATCAAAACTCCAATGAGATATCATCTCACACCGCTCAGAATGGTCATCATCAAAAAATCTAGAAACAATAAATGCTGGAGAGGGTGTGGAGAAAAGCGAACACTCTTGCAATGTTGGTGGGAATGTAAATTGATACAGCCACTATGGAGAGCAGTATGGAGGTTCCTTAAAAAACTACAAATAGAATTACTATATGACCCAGCAATCCCACTACTGGGCATATACCCTGAGAAAACCATAATTCAAAAAGAGTCATGTACCAAAATGTTCATTGCAGCTCTATTTACAATAGCCAGGACATGGAAGCAACCTAAATGTCCATCATCGGATGAATGGATAAAGAAGATGTGGCACATATATACAATGGAATATTACTCAGCCATAAAGGGAAACGAAATGGAGTTATTTGTAGCGAGGTGGATGGAGTTAGAGTCTCTCATACAGAGTGAAGTAAGTCAGAAAGAGAAAAACAAATACAGTTTGCTAACACATATATATGGAATCTAAGGGGGGAAAAAAAAGGTCATGAAGAACCTAGTGGCAAGACGGGAATAAAGTCACAGACCTACTAGAGAATGGACTTGAGGATATGGGGAGGGGGAAGGGTAAGATGTGACAAAGTGAGAGAGTGGCATGGACATATATACACTACCAGACTTAAAATAGATAGCTAGTGGGAAGCAACCGCATAGCACAGGGAGATTAGCTCTGTGCTTTGTGACCACCTAGAGGGGTGGGATACAGAAGGTGGGAGGGAGGGGGATGCAAGAGGGAAGAAATATGGGAACATATGTATGTGTATAACTGATTCACTTTGTTATAAAGCAGAAACTAACACACCATTGTAAAGCAATTATACTCCAATAAGTATGTTAAAAAAAAACAAAAACAAAAAAACAAAAACTATAAGATGCTGTTGAAAGCAATTAAAGATGATACCATCAGATGGAGAGATATACCATGTTCTTGGAATGGAAGAATCAACATTGTGAATATGACTATACTACCTAAAGCAATCTACAGATTCAATGCAATGCCTATGAAATTACCAATTGCATTTTTTATAGAACTAGAACAAAAAATCTTAAAATTTGTATGGAGACACAAAAGACTCCGAATTGCCAAAGCAGTCTTGAGGGGAAAAAAAGGAGCTGGAGAAATCAGAATCCTTGACCTCAGAGTATACTACAAAGCTACAGTAATCAAGACCATATGGTACTGGCACAAAATCAGAAATATAGATCAATGGAACAGGATAGGAATTCCAGAAATAAACCCATACACCTATGGTCAACTCATCTATGGCAAAGGAGGCAAGGATATACAATGGAGAAAAGACAGTCTCTTCAATAAGTCGTGCTGGGAAACCTGGATAGCTACATGTAAAAAATGAAATTAGAACACTCCCTAACACCATACACAAAAATAAACTCAAAATGGATTCAAGACCTAAATGTAAGACCAGAGGCTATAAAACTCTTAGAGGAAAACATAGGAAGAACACTCTTTGACATAAATCACAGCAAGATCCTTTTTGACCCTGTTCCTAGAGTAATGGAAATAAAAACAAAAAAAAAACAAATGGGATCTAATGAAACTTAAAAGCTTTTGCAAAGCAAAGGAAACTACAAACAGGACGAAAAGACAACCCACAGAATGGGAAAAAATATTTGCAAACGAATCAATGGACAAAGAATTAATCTCCAAAATATATAAACAGCTCATGCAGCTCAATATTAAAACAGTAAAAAACCCAATCCAAAAATGGGCAGAGTACCTAAATAGACATTTCTCCAAAGAAGACATACAGATGTCCAAGGAGCACATGAAAAGCTTCCCAACGTCACTAATTATTAGAGAAATGCAAATCAAAACTACAAAGAGGTATCACCTCACACTAGTTAGGCTGGGCATCATAACATCTACAAACAACAAATGCTGGAGAGGGTGTGGAGAAAAGGGAACCCTTTTGCACTGTTGGTAGGAATGTAAATTGACACAGGCACTATGGGGAACAGTATGGAGGTTCCTTAAAAACCTAAAAATAGAATTACCATATGACCCAGCAATCCCACTACTGGGTATATACCCAGAGAAAACCGTAATTCAAAAAGACACATGCACCCCAATGTTCATTGCAGCACTATTTACGATAGCAAAGTCATGGAAGCAACCTAGATGCCCATCAACAGACAAATGGATAAAGAAGTCATGGTACATATATAAAATGGAATATTACTCAGCCATAAAAAGGAACAAAATTGGGTCATTTGTAGAGACGTTCATGAATCTAGAGACTGTCATACAGAGTGAAGTAAGTCAGAAAGAGAAAAACAAATATCACATATTAATGTATACATGTGGAACCTAGAAAAATGGTACAGATGAACCGGTTTGCAGGGCAGAAATTGAGACACAGATGTAGAGAACAAATGTATGGACACCAAGGGCGGAAAGCAGCAGGGTCTGGGGGTGGTGGTGTGATGCATTGGGAGATTGGGGTTGACATGTATACACTTATACACTGATGTGTATAAAATGGATGACTAATAAGAACCTGCTGCATAAAAAAATAAATAAATAAAAGTAAATTCCCAAAAAGAAAAAGACAAATACTATATTTGTGACTTACATGAGGAATCTAAAAAAATAAAACAAATGAACAAACATAACAAGACAAACAGACTCAGAGAATGGACTGGTGGTTGTCAGGGGAGAGGGGGGTGCATGGAGGGCCAAAATGGATAAAGGGGGTAAAGGGGATTAAGACTAACAAACTACTAGGTTTTATAGAAAAATTAAAGGGATATAATATACAACAAAGGCAATATAGCCAATATTTTATAATAAGTTTATATGAAGTATAATCTATAAAAATATCAAATTATTCAGGTGTACACCTGAAATTAATATAATATTTAAGTCAATTATACTTTAATAAAGAAAGAAAAAGCTACAGTGTTTTACCAGCTATCTGAACTTCACATAACCCACTGAAGTTGACACATAAAACTAACCATCAAAATCCACCCCTTGTCACATTGACCCTATATGTATCACCTCCAACTATGCTTAATCTTCAAATAATGAGGTCTTAATTGTGACTAACCTTGATTGAAGAATCCTGCATACCACCAAAAACACACTAACCTCTTTCCCAGAAGAGAATGTAAAATCCTTGAGTGATGTTTACTAGTCTCCTTGATACCTCATAAGAAATAGTATGATGAAAAATTAACAATAATTAAATACCATGATATAAAGTCAGTATGTCTTACAGTACATTATAAGGGAAAAAAAAGAGAGGATACAAAACAAAGGTATTCAAATGTAAAATAGATAGCTAGTGAGAAGCAGCCGCATAGCACAGGGAGATCAGCTCAGGGCTTTGTGACCACGTAGAGGGGTGGGATATGGAGGATGGGAGGGAGATGCAAGAGGGAGGGTATATGGGGATATATGTATACGTATAGCTGATTCACTTTGTTATACAGCAGCAACTAACACAACAATGTAAACAATTATACTCCAATAAAGATGTTAAAAAAAAGGTATTTGTTAATATATGTATACAAGCATTCAAATGTATTCAAAATAAGGAGGAAATACTTATGACTTCCTCTTTTGTAACTGGTTACATGGTATTAGTTGGTATTTATAACTACATTCTGTTACTACCCTAAGGTATTATCTTTGCTTGAGCAAGCATCTCAGCATGTCTTGGTTCTTTACCTTGCAATGTAACCCCAAAATTCATTCCCGAAGAGTCTGCACCATTACTAGTCTTGCATGGATTGGTTTGTGTAATTTTCCATTGACCTTAATCACAGGGGATAATAATAAAAAGAAAACTCCTAAGGGATATCCTGTAATTCAGATATACTCTTCCTTAGTTTTATTGTTGATTATTTGTGCAATTTCCCTTTGGTAGTGACACAGATTCTTTGTTTCTCCAAACATTTGTCAGGCTCCTGAACATTCTTCAATGCCTCTCTGTGCATTTCCTTGTAAGATCCTTAACAAGAACCGTGATTAGTCAGTTTAGCAATGGTTTCTCATCCTCCTTGTCTGATCACCCTTGATATCTAATTAGGTTTCTCACCCTCCACCTTTAAACAAGTGATGTCTGATCCACTGGTAACTCTGTCAGGTCAGTTTAGCCAGAATCGCCCTCAGCTCTCATGTTTGTTTTAGTACCCTTCAACCTAGTGAGTACCATCAGGAACCTTGGGTATAAATTACCATATGCCCATGCTGTATTTGGATTTAAACCTGTTTCTATACTGAAATCTCTTTTCTGTCTTTGCAATATTTGTGAAGCAAATCTGTTTCCCCCCACCTTTAAATTTTTGCTTTCTTTTTTATTTGAGTTATAATGCCACAAATTGGATAGATCAGATTATTCTTTTAACCTAAGTGTCCTCACTGCAAACTCAGAACTTCAAAGTGTGTACCTTTGAAGCTGTTGTTTTCACTCCTGATGGATCACGAATCCTTCGATGAGTCCAACTCCTAATATTGTTCCAGTCAAATGGTCCCTGAAGCTGGTATGGTCAGATTTTAATTTATAAGATTTTTGAGTATACTCTAGAAGATAGGTTGGAGTCTCAGACAAGAAGAGACAGGTTGTAGTCCAGGGTTCCTCTCTAAGAAGCTGGATTACAGTCTTAGACAAGAATAAGATGTGTTAGAATTCCATGTTTCTCTGTTCATAAGTGTATAACACCACTAATTAAGAGCATAGAAACTGTTTTTTTCAAGATGGCGGAGGAGTAGGAGGATGTGGAGTTCATCTCTCCCAACAAACACATCAAGAATACATCTACAAATGGAAAAATTCTCACAGATCACCTGCTGAACACTAGTAGAGGACCTCAGACACCTAAACGGACAAGAAAGATCCCCACATAACTGGATAGGATGAAAGAAAAAAGGGAAAAGGAAGAGGAGAGGAAGTAGAATGGGACCCGCACCCCTGGTGGGGAGCTGAAGGTGAGGAGAGGTTCCCACATCTGGAGAAGCCTCCTCACTGGTGGGGGATCAGCTGGGACAGAAGGGGAACCTCAGGGGCTCGGAGAAGAGCCCAGAAACTGATCTGTGGCAGGGAGGATAGAGTGAGACATACACAGATGGTCTGTGCCACAGCCCTGTGTGCCCCAGCCTAAGACTGGTGTCTACTGTTGTGGACAGGGTCTGGGTGCTCGAAAGAGGGGTTTTGAGAGCAGACCCAGGAAGGGAACTGCTATTGGCTGTGAGGAGACAGCCTGAGAGGATGGTAGTGAGGACCTCTGAAACTGGGAATGCTTGTGGAGGAAGCTCAGACCACCACAAGGCAAAGTGCCATTGTAGAGTGACACTGAAAGGTTGGGGCTGTCAGTGCAGCCTCTCTCCTCATGCACTGGCCCCTGCCTCCATGGGCACTAGGGAAGTCTCCCACCAGAGCCAGACCACGCACCCCTGCCAGCATCTCCTCCACACTCCCCCTTCCCTGCCTGGGCAACCTGCTCACTCCGATCCTCCAGTAACAACCTGACAGGCTCATGCATTCCAATTGTTACCCCAGCACACTCCCACCTGGGTGGTCTGCTTGCCTTGCTCACCACCCTGGCTCTCTCCTGCCTGATGGGCTCCTGTGTTCTGGCAAACTCTGGAGAAGATTCCAGTGGGAGGAACACATGCAGAGTTGGAGCTGAAACCACAGCTGAGCCCCAGGGGCCATGTGACTAAGTAAGAAGAGCTTAAATCTCTCCCAGCAGCTGCACAAAATGCAGACTTACATCTCCATTGACAACTTCCTAAATTCAGCAACTGCAAAACATCTGAAAGGACAATAAGTGCTCCTGCAACTTGGATGGGTCTGGCTTTAGCAGCTGTGGGCTTTGTGGGCTATACACATGGTGGTGGGGCCAGGCCAGAGTCTGAGCTGCCCCTATAGCTCCCACAGTGGGTCCAGGTGCACAACACTGCAGTCCTGGGACCTGATCTCAGTGGATCTGCACTAGTGACCTAGTGAAAAAAACACCTGAGAGCCACCAGGGCCAATTGCCAGCATACCTACGGTTAAGGTGGGACTGAGAGCAGTGCCAACAGCAGTGTATTTTGTAAGCCCACACAACAGGCAAAAGGGGACAAAATGGAGCACATTAACAGGTGAACAGCTCCAGAGGAAAAATAGTCAGTGGTTTCTCTCCCAGTGGGAGTGCTCCAATCCCACCTACCTCACACAGCAGGTCAGAAACACTGCTAAGAAACAGATCTGGGCCAGTACCATACTGTCTTGATTACTGTAGCTTTGTAGTATAGTCTAAAGTCCAGAAGCCTGATTCCTCCAGCTCCATTTTTCTTTCTCAAGATTGCTTTGGCTACTTGGGGTCAGGAATAAAGATGCAGACCTACTAGAGAATGGACTTGAGGACACAGGGAGGGGGAAATGTAAGCTGGGACAAAGTGAGAGAGTGGTAGTGTATATGTGGACATATATACATTACCAGATGTAAAATAGATAGCTAGTGGGAAGCAGTCGCATAGCACAGGGAGATTAGCTCAGTGTTTTGTGACCAGCTAGAAGGGTGGGATAGGGAGGGTGGGGGGAGGGAGGGAGACACAAGAGGGAAGAGATATGGAGATATATGTATATGTATAACTGATTCACTTTGTTATAAAGCAAAAACTAACACACTATTGTAAAGCAATTATACTCCAATTAAAATGTTAAAAAAAAAAAGATAAATAAAAGAAGCAGATCTGGGGACATCTACTCCAACAACTATGGAGCACACCATGCCCCTGATAGTGCAGTGAAAACCACAGAGCAAAGGGGAGGCCTGGCACAATATCCAGGGCAGGCTCTGGCTACTACAACACCAACTAAACCCCCAATCAGGGGGAAAATGGTACCAGCCTCTGGACCAACCTCAACTACCAGGGACCAGACACCAGAAGCAAGAGGAAATACGATCCTGCAGCCTGCAGAAAGGAGACCACAAGCACAGTACGTTTGACAAAATGAAAAGACAAAGAAATATCTTGCAGATGAAGGAGCAAGATAAAAGCTTACAAGAAAAACTAAATGAAGAAGAGATAAACAATCTACCTGAAAAAGAATTCAGAGTAATGATAGTAAAGATGATCCAAGATCTCGAAAAAGAATGGAGGCATGGATTGAGAGATACAAGAAAAGTTTAACAAAGACCTAGAAGAAAAAAAGAACAAACAAACAGAGATGAACAATACAACAACTGAAATGAAAAATATAGTAGAAGGAATCAAAAGCAGAATACTGAGGCAGAAGAATGGATAAGTGACTTGGAGACAGAATGGTGGAAATCTCTGCCATGGAACAGAATAAATAAAAAAGAATGAACAGAAATGAGGACAGTCTCAGAGATCTCTGGGACGACATTAAATGCACCCACATTCAAACTATAGGTGTCCCAGAAGAATAAAAGAAAGAGAAAGGGATTGAGAAAATATTTGAAGAGATTATAGCTGAAAACTTCCCTAACATGGGAAAAGAAATAGTCACCCAAGTCAAGGAAGTGCAAAGAGCCCCATACAGCATAAACCCAAGGAGGGACATGCCAAAACACATATTAATCAAACTAACAAAAATTAAGTACAAAGAAAAAATATTAAAAGCAACAAATAACAAGGGAAGCTCCATAAGGTTATCAGCTGATTTTTCGGCAGAAACGCTGCAGGCCAGAAGGGAGTGGAACTATATATTAAAAGGGATGAAAGGGGGAAACCTACAACCAAGAATACTCTACCCAGCAAGGCTCTCATTCAGATTCGATGCAGAAATTAAAAGTCTAACAGATAAGCAAAAGCTAAGAGAATTCAGCACCACCAAACCAGCCTTACAACAAATGCTAAAGGAACTTCCCTAGGCAGGAAACACAAGAGAAGAAAACAAATGAGGAAGGGAAGAAAAAATATCTACAAAACAATTAAGAAAATGGCAATAGGAACATACATATTGATAATTACCTTAAATATAAATGAACTAAATGCTCCAACCAAAAGACATAGACGGGCTGAATGGATACAAAACAAGTGCAATGTATACACTGTCTACAAGAGACCCACTTCAGACCTAGGAACACATACAGACAGAAAGTGAGGGAATGGAAAAAGATATTCCATGCAAATGGAAATCAAAATAAAGCTGGAGTAGCAATTCTCATACCAGACAAAATAGAATTCAAAATAAAGACAGGTACAAGAGACAAGGAAGGACACTACATAATAATCAAGGGATCATTCCAAGAAGAATATATAAATTTGTAAAAATATATGCATCCGATATAGGAGCACCTCAATATATAAGGTAAATAAAAGGGGAAATCAACAGTAACACAATAATAGGGGGGACTTTAACACCCCACTTACACCAATGGACAGGTCATCCAGACAGAAAATTAATAAAGAAACACAAGCATTAAATGACATATTAGACCAGATGGACTTAATTGATATTAATAGGATATTCCATACAAAAGCAGAAAAATATACTTTCTTTTCAAGTGCAAACAGAACGTTCTCCAGGATAGATCACATCTTGTGTCACAGATCAACCCTCAGTAAAGTTAAGAAAAGTGCAATTGTACCAATCATCTTTTCTGACTACAACACTATGAGATTAAAAATCAATTACAGGATAAAAAAACTGTAAAAACCCAAACACATGGAGGATAAACAATATGTTACTAAATAACCAGAGGTCACTGAAGAAATCAAAGAGGAAATAAAAAAATACCTAGAGAGAAATGACAATGAAAACACGATGATCCGAACCCTATGGAATGCAGCAAAAGTAGTTCTAAGAGGGAAGTTTATAGCAATACAATCCTACCTCAAGAAACAAGAAAAGTCTCAAATAAACAAGCTAGCCCTACACCTAAAGCTACTAGAGAAAGAAGAACAAAAATTCCAAAGTTAGTAGAGGAAAGAAATCATAAAAATCAGGGGAGAAATAAATGAAATAGAGACAAAGAAAACAATAGCAAAGCTCAATGAAACTAAACGCTGGTTCTTTGGGAAGATAAACAAAACTGATAAACCTTTAGCCAGACTCATTAAGAAAAAAAGGGAGAGGACTAATATCAATAAAATTAGAATGAAAAAGGAGAAGTTACAATGGGCACCACAAAATACAAAGGATCATAAGAGACTACTACAAGCAACTATACATCAATAAAATGGAAAACCTAGAAGAAATGGACAAATTTTAGAAAGGTACAACCTTCCAAGAGTGAACCAGGAAGACATAGAAACTATTAACAGACCAATCACAAGTACTGAAATTGAAACTGTGATTAAAAATCTTCCAACAAACAAAGTCTAGGACCAGATGGCTTTGCAGGTGAATTATCTCAAAAAATTTAAGAAGAGTTTACACCTACCTCTCTTAAATTCTTCTAAAACAATTGGAGAGGAAGGAACAATCCCAAGGTCATTCTACGAGGCCACCCATCACCCTGATAACAAAACCAGACAACCAGACAAAGATATTACAAAAAAGAAAATTACAGGCCAATATCACTGTTGAACATAGACACACAAATCCTCAACAAAATAATAGCAATCCAAATCCAAGAACACATTAAAAGGATCATACACCGTGATCAAGTGGGATTTATCCAAGGGATGCAAGGATTTTTCAAAATATGTAAATCAATGTGATACACCACATAAACAAATTGAAGAATGAAAACCACATGACCATCTCAATAGTTGCAGAAAAATAATTTGACAAAATTCAACACCCATTTATGATAAAAGTCTCCAGAAAGTAGCCATAGAGGAAACCTATCTCAACATAATAAAATGCCAAACCCAGAGCAAACATCATTCTCAATGGTGAAAAACTGAAAGCATTTCCTCTAAGATCAGGAAGAAGACAAGGATGTCCACTCTCACCACTATTATTCAACATTGTTTTGGAAGCTCTAGCCATGGCAATCAGAGGAGAAAAAAAAAATCCAAATTGGAAAAGAAGAAGTAAAACTGTCACTGTCTGTAGACGACATGACACTATACATAGAAAATCCTAAACATGCCACCAGAGAACTACTGGAGCTCATTCATGAATTTGGTATTGTTGCAGGATTCAAAATCAATACACAGAAATCTCTTTCCTTCCTATACACTAGCAACGAAAGATCAGAAAGAGAAATCAAGGAAACAATTCCATTTACCATCTCATCAAAAAGAGTAAAATACCTAGGAATAAACCTACATAAGGAGGCAAAAGACCTGTACTCAGAAAACTACAAGATACTGATGAAAGAAATAAAAGATGACACAAACAGATGGGGAGATATATCATGTTTTTGGATTGGAAGAATCAATATAATGAAAATGCCTATACTATCCAAGGCAATTGACAGATTCAATGCAATCCCTATCAAATTACGAATGGTATTTTTCACAGAATTAGAACAAAAATTTTTACAATTTGTATGGAAACACACACAAAAACCAAATAGACAAAGAAATCATTTTTTTTAAACATCCTTATTGGAGTATACTTGCTTTACAATGGTGTTAGTTTCTGCTTTATAACAAAGTGAATCAGTTATACATATACATATGTTCCCATATCTCTTCCCTCTTGCATCTCCCTCCCTCCCACCCTCCCTATCCCACCCCTCTAGGTGGTCACAAAGCACCGAGCTGATCTCCCTGTGCTATGCGGTTGCTTCCCACTAGCTATCTATTTTACATTTAGTAGTGTATATATGTCTATGCCACTCTCTTACCCTGTCACATCTTACCCCACCCCCTCCCCATGTCCTCAAGTCCATTCTCTAGTAGGTCTGTGTCTTTATTCCCGTCTTGCCACTAGATTCTTCATGACCTTTATTTTCCCTTAGATTCCATATATATGTATTAGCATACTGTATTTGTTCTTCTCTTTCTGACTTACTTCACTCTGTATGACAGACTCTAACTCCATCCACCTCACTACAAATACCTCCATTTAATTTCTTTTTATGGCTGAGTAATATTCCATTGTGTATATGTGCCACATCTTCTTTATCCATTCATCTGATGATGGACACTTAGGTTGCTTCCATGTCCTGGCTATTGTAAATAGAGCTGCAATGAACATTTTGGTACATGACTCTTTTTGAATTATGGTTTTCTCAGGGTATATGCCCAGTAGTGGGATGGCTGTGTCGTATGGTAGTTCTATTTTTAGTTTTTTAAGGAACCTCCATACTGTTCTCCATAGTGGCTGTATCAATTTACATTCCCACCAACAGTGCAAGAGTGTTCCCTTTTCTCCACACCCTCTCCAGCATTTATTGTTTCTAGATTTTTTGATGATGTCCATTCTGACCAGTGTGAGATGATATCTCATTGTAGTTTTGATTTGCATTTCTCTAATGATTAATGATGTTGAGCATTCTTTCATGTGTCTGTTGGCAATCTCTATATCTTGACAAAGAAATCTTGAGAAAGAAAAACGGAGCTGGAGGCATCTGGCTCCCTGACTTCAGACTACACTACAAAGCTACAGTAATCAAAATAGTATGGTACTGGCACAGAAACAGAAATATAGATCAATAAAATAAGATTCAAAGTCCAGAGATAAACCCACGCATCTATGGTCATCTAATCTATGACAAAGGAGACAAGAATACACAATGGAGGAAAGACAGTCTCTTCAATAAGTGGTGCTGGGAAAACTGGAGAGCTATATGAATGAAATTAGAATATTCTCTAACACCATACACAAAAATAAACTCAAAATGGGTTAAAGACCTAAATGTAAGGCCGGTTTCCATCAAACTCTTAAAGGAAAACATAGGCAGAATGCTCTTTGATATAAATAAATTGCAGCAAGATCTTTTTTGATCCACCTCCCAGAGTAATGAAAATAAAAACAAAACTAAACAAATGGGGACTCATTAAACTTAAAAGCTTTTGCACAGCAAAGGAAACCATAAACAAAACAAAAATACAACCCTCAGAATAGGAGAAAATATTTGCAAATGAAGCAACTGACAAGGGGTTAATCTCCAAAATATACAAAGAGCTCATGCAGCTCGATATCAAAAAAAAAAACAAACAACCCATACAAAAAATGGGCAGAAGATCTAAATAGACATTTCTCCAAAGAAGACATACAGATGGTTAAAAAGCACATAAAAAGATGCTCAACATCACTATTAGAGAAATGCAAATCAAAACTACAAAGAGGTATCACCTCACTCTGGTCAGAATGGCCATTATCAAAAAAATCTATAAACAGTAAATGCTAGAGAGGGTGTGGAGAAAAGGGAATCCTCCTACACTGTTGGTGAGAATGTAAACTGGTACAGCCACTTGGAGAACAGTATGGAGATTCCTTGAAAAAACTGAAAAGAGAGTTACCATATGATCTAGCAATCCCACTCCTGTACATATATACAGAGAAAACTATAATTTGGAAAGATACATGCACCCCAATGTTCCTTGCAACATTATTTACAGTAGCCAAGATGTGGAAGCAACCTGAAATGTCCACCTATGGATGAATGGATAAGAAGATGTGGTATATACATACAATGGAATATTACTTAGCCATAAAAATGATGAAATAATGCCATTTGCAGCAATATGGGTGGACCTAGAGACTGTCATATTGAGTGACGTAAGTCAGAGAGAGAAAGACAAATATGATATCATTTATATCTGGAATCCTAAAAATGGTTACAAAGGAACTTAGCTACAAAACAGAAATAGAGTTACAGAAGTAGCAAACAAACTTATGGTTACCAGGGGCTAAGTAGGGGAAAGATAAATTGAAAAATTGGGATTGATATATACACACTACTATATAGAAAATAGATAACTAATAAGGACCTACTATATAGCAAGGGAACTCTACTCAATACTCTGTAATGGCCTATATGGGGAAAGAATCTAAAAAAGAGTGGATTTATATATATATACAACTGATTCATTTTGCTGTATACCTGAGACTAACACAACATTGTAAATCAACTATACTCCAATAAAAATTAAAGAAAAAAATCCTTCAGAATTCAAAAAAAAAAAAAAAGAGAGAGAACTTAGGAGCTTATCAGTGGACTTAAAACACTTTTCTTGAACCCTTGCTGACTCTATGCTCTATAAACTCTGTGTGCTATTTTTCATATTGGCATGATTTTTTTAAAAGACAATTTAGAAAATCAATGGTCTCTTTGGAAAACATGACATTCCCAAATTTATTACTATAATTTTTTTCTTCTCACAACTGTTCTTATCTTTCCTCTTTTTACTGCTTTGGATCCTCCCTCCAGTTTCCATGAATCATTTTACATGACCCCCTTCAGACCCCTACCCCCTCCATCTCTCTGTCCACCCTGCCAGACATTTCCCATCTCACTTCAGCCCCTCAGCTGTCTATGTCACTAAAATTTTAGGCTCCTTACTTTCCATTGAGGGCTCTCAAGGGACAAATGTACTCCTAAAATTAACCACCTCAGTCTGACAATAGAAAAGGTGCTAGTTGGAAACAAAACTGGATGATTATCAACTCATATGAGTTTAGAGACATCTAAACAGCTGCTAGATATCTCCTAAATCACTGACCTATAATTTAGTCCACAGCATTAATCAGATTACATAAAGAAAGAAAAGAAATCTTAACTGTCTCTTCCACAAATATTTGTAATTAGGTAAACTTAACTTGTCCTGTTTGCCAGGATCATAATTCAAATACACACTACTATATATAAAATAGATAACTAATAAGAACCTGCCGTATATCACAGGGAACTCTACTCAATACTCTGTAATGGTCTATATGGGAAAAGAATCTAAAAAAAAAAAGAGTGCATATATGTACAACTGATTCACTTTGTTATACATCTGAAACTAACACAACGTTGTAAATCAAATATACTCTAATAAAAACTTTAAAATATATATATATATAAAGTGATGAAAAACAAGTGAGTTTGTGCTACTACTTCTTATTGAGTCAGCACTAACATTTTAGAATGAAAGCTATAAGATCTCAGCATCTATCTGTAAGTTTATGCATGTTTCTATATGTGTGCATGCATTTTAAGTATATACGACATATTCTACTTCTGGATGATACTACTAAGTTAATTTGTAAAACCACTTAAAGGGGTTCTATTCAAATTGGCTTAGAGATAAACGATAATATCTGTAAACTATTTTTAAAACTCTCAGAAATATAGAAACAAATCGAATTTTTATGATATCACTTATATGTGGAATCTAAAATATAACACAGATGAACTTATCTATGAAACAGAAACAGACTCACAGATATAGAGTACAGACTTGTGGTTGCCAATGGGGAGAAGGTGTTAAGGGAAGGATGGATTGGGAATTTGGGATTAACAGATGCAAACTGTGATATATAGGATGGATGAAAAACAATGTCCTACATTGTTATAGTTACATTTATAGTTCCCTATATAGCACAGGGAACTATATTCAGTATCCTGTGATAAACCATAAAGGAAAAGAATATGAAAAAGAATGTGTATATATATGTGTATAACTGAGTCACTTTGCTGTACAGCAGAAATTAATACAACATTGTAAATCAACTATACTTCAATAAAATTTTTAAAAATGAAAAAAAAATCACATTGACCTGGGATAATCACTGAAAAATAAAGCTGTTCCCTGCCTTACAAGGCATTAAGGAAGGTACTTTTTGGAAGGCCCATGAACCTCGGGGTGGGGGGGAAACTTGGGTAGAGAGTTTTTTACCAAAATCTATAGGTATTGCAGGCAAAATCTGGTGACAACATCTTGGTTTAGATTTCTAGCCTCAAGAGTTGATGTTGATATTGAAAAGTCCAATCTGAAATTCCTGAAAAGTTCCAGCAAACCAAAGTCAAGAGACCTAGTGGTCTATCAATAAACTTGCTGCACTTATGTAAATAAACTGACAAAATTTCATGAGACTGCTTATTTTGCAAACAAATTAGTCTGACATTGATTCTCTCTCACAGAAGAGGTGATGACAATAGAAAGAAAAATAATGTTTCAATGGAAAACTACAAGGTACCCTTGTGAAATCAGTTGTGTACATTGTAAGTCTAGAAAAAATACTGAATTCTTCTAGTGTCCTGCAATATCTGGCTACACCTCTCTAAATTAATGTTCCAAATATTTTTCCCTTCTGACTTGGAACCTTTGAGAACTAAGCTGTCCTTTTCCTGAAGTCCTGCAAGCTGAAGCTAGATAATATGATATAACTTTAAGGAAATCACCACAGCAGATCATGTATGGGTAAACTTTATGGCTGCTGTTGTGTAGGTCACTCAGAAAGTTCACTGGAACACCTGATGCCATTTCACACTCATTCAAACTGCAAACCAGTAATACCATGTATTGCCACTACTGTCCTAACTCTACCATCTAATAATGCTTTGAGCCCAACATGTAGAAATCTTTTGGACTGGCTGCTCTTTGGAATCATAAAATGTTTTGTACATTTTTTCGGGGGGCTTTTTTTAGAGAGAGGGAGAGATGCAGAAATGGGAAGGCAGAGAAAGAAGGCAAAGACTAAGAGAGAAATGAGACTCCAAGAGAAGGAGATTGAGAGGCAACAAAAAATATGTGGTCAGAGACAGAGAGTACGAAAAAAAAAGAGAGAGAGAGAGACAGAGACAAAGGAATACACCACTGTCATGCCCCTGCAACTCCACTCCTATCTTTGAGGTCTTCACTTTGTTTCTGGGTATTGGATATCATTTCCTCTCTGAATTTATTTATTTTTTTAACATCTTTATTGGAGTATAATTGCTTTACAATACCGTGTTAGTTTCTGCTTTATAACAAAGTGAATCAGCTGTACATACACATATATTCCCATATCTCCTCCCTCTTGCGTCTCACTCCCACCCTCCCAAGCCCACCCGTCTAGGTGATCAGAAATCACCAAGCTGATCTCCCTGTGTTATGTGGCTGCTTCCCACTAGCTATCCATTTAACATTGGGGAGTATATATATATAAGTCCATGTCACTCTCACCTCGATGCAGCCTACACTTCCCCCTACCCACATCCTAAAGTCCATTCTTTTTTTTTAAATTAATTTATTTATTTATTTATTTATTTATTTATTTATTTATTTATTTATGGCTGTGTTCAGTCTTCGTTTCTGTGCGAGGGCTTTCTCTAGTTGCGTCAAGCGGGGGCCACTCTTCATCACAGTGCGTGGGCCTCTCACTATCGCGGCCTCTCTTGTTGCGGGGCACAGGCTCCAGACGCGCAGGCTCAGTAATTGTGGCTCACGGGCCCAGTTGCTCCGTGGCATGTGGGATCTTCCCAGGCCAGGGCTCGAACCCGTGTCCCCTGCATTAGCAGGCAGACTCTCAACCACTGTGCCACCAGGGAAGCCCCTAAAGTCCATTCTTTACGTCTGCGTCTTTATTACTGTCCTGCCCCTAGGTTCTTCAGAACCTTTTTTTTTATTATTATTATTAGATTCCATATATATGTGTTAGCATATGATATTTATTTTTCTCTTTCTGATTTACTTCACTCTGTATGACAGACTCTAGGCCCATCCACCTCACTACAAATGACTCCATTTCATTTCTTTTTATGGCTGAGAAATATTCCTTTGTATATATGTGCCATATCTTCTTTATCCATTCATCTGTTGATGGACATTTAGGTTGCTTCCATGTCCTGGCTATTGGAAATAGTGCTACAATGAACATTGTGGTACATGACTCTTTTTGAATTATGGTTTTCTCAGGGTATATGCCCAGTAGTGGGATTGCTGGGTCCTATGGTAGTTCTTTTCTTAGTTTTTTAAGGAATCTCCATACTGTTCTCCATAGTGGCTGTATCAATTTACATTCCCACCAACAGTGCAAGAGGGTTCCCTTTTCTCCACACCCTTTCCAGCATTTATGGTTTGCAGATTTTTTGATGAAGGCCATTCTGATTGTTGTGAGGTGATACCTCATTGTAGTTTTGATTTGTATTTCTCTAATGATTAGTGATGTTGAGAATTCTTTCATGTGTTTGTTGGCAATCTGTATATCTTCTTTGGAGAAGTGTCTATTTAGGTCTTCTGCCCATTTTTGGATTGAGTTGTTTGTTTTGTTTGATACTGAGCTGCATGAGCTGCTTGTAAATTTTGGAGATTAATCCTTTATCAGTTGCTTCGTTTGCAAATATTTTCTCACATCCTGAGTGTTGTCTTTTCGTCTTGTTTATGACTTCCTTTGCTGTGCAAAAGCTTTTCAGTTTCATTAGGTCCCATTTGTTTATTTTTGGTTTTATTTCCACTTCTCTAGGAGGGGGTGTGTCAAAAAGGATCTTGCTGTGATTTATGTCATAGCGTGTTCTGCCTGTGTTTTCCTCTAAGAGTTTTATAGTGTCTCGTCTTACATTTAGGTCTTTAATCCATTTTGAGTTTATTTTTGTGTATGGTGTTAGGGAGTGTTCTAATTTAATTCTTTTACATTTAGCTGTCCAGTTTTCTCAGCACCACTTACTGAAGAGACTGTCTTTTCTCCATTGTATATACTTGCCTCCTTTATCAAGAATAAGCTGACCAGGCTTCCCTGGTGGCATAGTGGTTAAGAATCTGCCTGCCAATGCAGGGGAAATGGGTTTGAGCCCTGGTCTGGGAGGATCCCACATGCCACGGAGCAACTAAGCCCATGCGCCACAACTACTTAGCCTGGGCTCTAGACCCCGTGAGCCACAACTACTGAGCCCGCATGCCACAACTACTGAAGCCTGTATGCCTAGAGCCTGTGCTCCACAGCAAGAGAAGCCACTGCAATGAGAAGTCCACGCACCGCAACAGAGAGTGGTCCCCGCTCGCTGCAACTAGAGAAAGCCCCCACATGATGCAACAAAGACCCAATGCAGCCAAAAATAATAAATTTATATATAAAAAAAAATAAGCTGATCATATGTGTGTGAATTTATCTCTGGTCTTTCTATCCTGTTCCATTGATCTATATTTCTGGTTTTGTGTCAGTACCATACTGTCTTGATTATTTTAGCTTTTTAGTATAGTCTGAAGTCAGGGAGCCTGATTCCTACAGCTCCGTTTTTCATTCTAATGATTGATTTGGCTATTCAGGGTCTTTTGTGTTTCCATACAAACTGTCAAATTTTTTGTTCTAGTTCTGTGAAAAATGCCAGTGGTAGTTTGATAGGGATTGCATTGAATCTGTAGATTCCTTTGAGTAGTATACTCATCTTA
Source organism: Balaenoptera musculus (assembly GCF_009873245.2). Classification (NCBI taxonomy): domain Eukaryota; kingdom Metazoa; phylum Chordata; class Mammalia; order Artiodactyla; family Balaenopteridae; genus Balaenoptera; species Balaenoptera musculus. Next base: position 55,074,003 of record NC_045786.1, on the reverse strand, counting down.
ACAATGTTGATTCTTCTAATCCAAGAATATGGTATATCTCTCCATCTGTTGGTATCATTTTTAATTTCTTTCATCAGTGTCTTATCAATTTCTGCATACAGGTCTTTTGTCTCCATAGGTAGGTTTATTCCTAGGTATTTTATTATTTTTGTTGCAATGGTAAATGGGAGTGTTTCCTTAATTTCTCTTTCATATTTTTCATCATTACTGTATAGGAATGCAAGAGATTTCTGGGCATTAATTTTGTATCCTGCTAATTTACCAAAATTACTGATTAGCTCTGGGAGTCTTCTGGTACTCTCTTTAGGAATCTCTATGTATAGTATCCTGTCATCTGCAAACATTGACGGCTTTACTTCTTTTCCGATTTGGATTCCTTTTATTTCTTTTTCGTCCAGATTGCTGTGGCTAAAACTTCGAAAACTATGTTGAATAATAGTGGTGAGAGTGGGCAACCTTGGCTTGTTCCTGATCTTAGTGGAAATGGTTTCAGTTTTTCAGCATTGAGAACGATGTTGCCTGTGGGTTTGTCAGATATGGCCTTTATTATGTTGAGGTAAGTTCCCTCTATGCCTACTTTCTGGAGCTTTTTTATCATAAATTGGTGTTGAATTTTGTCAACAGCTTTTTCTGCATCTATTGAGATGATCATACGGTTTTTCTCCTTCAATTTGTTAATATGGTTTATCACATTAATTGATTTCAGTATATTGAAGAATCCTTGCATTCCTGGGATAAACCCCTCTTGATCATGATGTATGATACTTTTAATGTGTTGTTGGATCCTGTTTGCTAGTATTGTGTTGAGGATTTTTGCCTCCATGTTCATCAGTGATATTGGCCTGTAGTTTTGTTTCCTTGTGACATCTTTGTCTGGTTTTGGTATCAGGGTGATGGTGGCCTCCTAGGATGTGTTTGGGAGTGTTCCTCCTTCTGTTATATTTTGGAAGCGTTTGAGAAGGATAGGTGTTAACTCTTCCCTAAATGTTTGATAGAATTCGCTAGTAAAGCCATCTGGTCCTGGGCTTTTGTTTGTTGGAAGATTTTCAATCACAGTCTCACTTTCAGTGCTTGTGATTGGTCTGTTTCAATTTTCTCTTTCTTCCTCGCTCAGCCTCAGAAGGTTGTGCTTTTCTAAGAACTTGTCCATTTCTTCGTGGTTGTCCATTTTATTGACATATAGTTGCTTGTAGTAATCTCTCATGATCCTTTGTATTTCTGCAGTGTCAGTTGTTACTTCTCCTTTTTCATTTCTAATTCTGTTGATTTGAGACTTCTCCCGTTTTTTCTTGATGAGTCTGGCTAATAGTTTATCAATTGTGTTTATCTTCTCAAAGAACCAGGTTTAGTTTTTTTGATCTTTGCTATTGTTTCCTTCCCTTCTTTTTCATTTATTTCTGATCTGATTTTTATGATTTCTTTCCTTATGCTAATTTTGGGGGTTTTTTTTTCTTCTTTCTCTAATTGCTTTAGCTGTAAGGTTAAGTTGTTTATTTGAGATGTTTCCTGTTTCTTGAGGTAGGATTGTATTGCTATAAATTTCCCTCTTAGAACAGCTTTTGCTGAATCCCAAAGGTTTTGGGTCACCATGTTTTAAATGTCATTTGTTTTTCGGTATTTTTTTAATTTCCTCTTTGATTTCTTCAGTGATCTCTTGGTTATTAAGTAGTGTATTGTTTAGCCTCCATGTGTTTGTATTTTTTACAGTTTTTTTCCTGTAATTGATATCTAGTCTCATAGCATTGTTCTCCGAAAAGATACTTGATATAGTTTCAATTTTCTTGACTTTACCAAGTCTTCATTTGTGACCCAAGATATGATCTATCCTGGAGAACGTTCCATGAGCACAGGTGAAGTGTGTTCTGTTGTTTTTGGATGGAATGTCCTATAAATAACAATTAAGTCCATCAGGTTTAATGTATCATTTAAAACTTGTGTTTCCTTATTTATTTTCATTTTGGATGATCTGTCCATTGGTGAAAGTGGGGTGTTATATTCCCCTACTATGATTGTGTTACCATTGATTTCCCCTTTTATGGCTGTTAGCATTTGCCTTATTTATTGAGGTGTTCCTACATTGGGTGCATAAATATTTACAATTTTTATATCTTCTTCTTGATTGATCCTTTGATCCTTATTTAGTGTTCTTATTTTCTCTTGTAATATTCTATATTTTAAAGTCTATATTGTCTGATATGAGAATTGCTACTCCAGCTTTCTTTTGATTTCCATTTGCATGGAATATCTTTTTCCATCCCCTCATTTTCAGTCTGTATGTGTTCCTAGGTCTGAAGTGGGTGTCTTGTAGACAGCATATATATGGGTCTTGTTTTTGTATCCATTCAGCCACTCTACGTCTTTTAGTTGGAGCATTGAATCCATTTACATTTAAGGTAATTATCGATATGTATGTTCCTATTACCATTTTCTTAACTGTTTTGGGTTTGTTATTGTAGGTCTTTTCTTTCTCTCATGTTTCTTGCCTGGAGAAGTTCCTTTAGCATCTGTTGTAAAGCTGGTTTGGTCATACTGAATTCTCTTAGCTTTTGCTTGTCTGTAAAAGTTTTAATTTCTCCATCGAATCTGAATGAGATCCTTGCTGGGTAGAGTATCTTGGTTGTAGGTTTTTCCCTTTCATCACTTTACATATGCCATGCCACTCCCTTCTGGCTTGCAGAGTTTCTGCTGAAAGATCAACTGTTAACTTTATGGGGATTCCCTTGTATTTTATTTGTTGCTTTTCCCTTGCTGCTTTTAATATTTTTTCTTTGTATTTAATTTTTGATAGTTTGATTAATATGTGTCTTGGCGTGTTCTTTTTGGATTTATCCTGTATGGGACTCTCTGTGCTTCCTGGTCTTGATTAACTATTTCCTTTCCCATATTAGGGAATTTTTCAAGTATAATCTCTTCAAATATTTTCTGAGTCCCTCCCTTTTTCTTTTCTTCTTCTTTGACGCCTATAATTCGAATGCTGGTGCTTTTAATGTTGTCCCAGAGGTCTCTAAGACTGTCTTCAATTCTTTTCATTCTTTTTTCTTTATTCTGCTCTATGGTAGTTATTTCCAGTATTTTATATCCAGGTCACTTACCCATTCTTCTGCCTCAGTTATTCTGCTGTTGATTCCTTCTAGAGAATTTTTAATTTCATTTATTGTGTTGTTCATCACTGTTTGTTTGCTCTATATTTTTTCTAGGTCCTTGTTAAACGTTTCTTGTATTTTCTGTATTCTATTTCCAAGATTTTGGATCATCTTTACTATCATTACTCTGAATTTTTTTTCAGGTAAACTGCCTATTTCCTCTTCATTTGTTTGGTCTGGTGTGTTTTAACCTTGCTCCTTCATCTGTTGTGTTTCTCTGTATTTTTATTTTGCTTAACTTACTATGTTTGCAGTCTCCTTTTCGCAGGCTGCAAGTTCGTATTTCCCATTGTTTTTGGTGTCTGCCCCCAGTTGCTAAGGTTGGTGCAGTGGGTTGTGTAGGCTTCCTGGTGGAAGGGACTCGTTCCTGTGTTCGGTGGATGACGTTGGATCTTGTCTTTCTGGTGGGCAGAACCGCGTCTGGTGGTGTGTTTTGGGGTGTCTGTGACCTTGTTATGATTTTAGGCAGCCTCTCTGCTAATGGTTGGGGTTGTTTTCCTGTCTTCCTAGTTGTTTGGCATAGGGTGTCCAGCACTGTAGCTTGCTGGTCATTGAGTGGAGCTGAGCCTTAGCATTGAGATGGAGATCTTTCACTGTTTGATATTACGTGGAGCCAGGTGGTCTCTTGTGGACCAATGTCCTGAACTCAGCTCTCCCACCTCAGAGGCACAGGCCTGACACCCAGCTGGAGCACAAAGACTTTGCCAGCCACAGAGCTCAGAAAAAAGAGAGAGTAAAAGAAAGAAAGAAAGAAAAAATAAAGTTTTTAAAATAAACAATAATTTTTAAAAATTAAAATTTTTTAATTAATTAAAAAAAGAAAGAAAGAAGAGATTAACCAAACCAAATAACAAATCCACCAATGATAACAAGCTCTAAAAACTATACTAAAAAAAAAAAACCCAAATAAACCCCCCCCAAAAAAACAATAAAAACAGACAGACAGAACCCTAGGACAAATGGTAAAAGCAAAGCTATACTTACAAAATCACACAAAGAAGCATACACATACACACTCACAAGAAGAGAAAAAAGAAAATATATATATATCTATATATTAAAAACAAAGAAGGAAGAGAGCTACCAAATCAGTAAACAAATCTACCAATGAAAATAAACTTTAAATAATAAACTAACATAAACATAAAACCGAAAACAAATTAGATGCAGAAAGCAAACCCCAAGTCTACAGTTGTTCCCAAAGTCCACCGCCTCAATTTTTTGGTGATTCATTGTCTTTTCAGGTATTCTACAGATGCAGGGTACATCAAGTGGATTGTGGAGATTTAATCCACTGATCCTGAGGCTGCTGGGAGAAATTTCCCTTTCTCTTCTTTGTTCGCACATCTCTTGGGGTTCAGCTTTGGATTTGGCCCCACTTCTGCGTGTAGGTCGCCTGAGAGCATCTGTTCTCCACCGTGATAGGATGGAGTTAAAGTAACCACTGATTAGGGAGCTCTGGCTCACTCATGGGAGGGAGGGGTACGGAATGCGGGGTGAGCCTACAGTGGCAGAGGCCAGCATGACGTTGCAACAGCCTGAGGCGTGCCGTGTGTGCCCCTGGGGAAGTTGTCTCTGGATCCTGGGACTCTGGCAGTGGCGGGCTGCACAGGCTCCCAGGAGGGGAGGTGTGGATAGTGACATGTGCTTGCATACAGGCTTCTTGGTGACTGCAGCAGCAGCCTTAGCCTTTCATGCCCAGGTCTGGTGTCCTCGCTGATAGCCGCAGCTCATGCCCATCTCTGAAACTCGTTTAAACAATGCTCTGAATCCCCTTTCCTCGTGCACCTCGAAACAACTGTCTCTTGCCTCTTAGGCAGGTCCAGACTGTTTCCTGGACTCCCTGAGGTTAGCTGTGGTGCACAGACCTGCTTCAGGCTGTCTTCATGCAGCCAACCCCAGTTCTTTCCCTGGGATCTGACCTCCGAAGCCCAAGCCTCAGCTCCCATTCCCACCCCACCCTGGCGGGTGAGCAGAGAAACCTCTCGGGCTGGTGAGTGCTGGTTGGCACTGATCCTCTCTACAGGAATCTCTCTGCTTTGCCCTCTGCACCCCTGTTGCTGAACTCTCCTCCTTGGCTCTGAAGCTTCCCCCCACTTCCACCCCACGTCTCTGCCAGTGAAGGGGCTTCCTAGTGTATGGAAACTTTTCCTCCTTCACAGCTCTCTCCTGGAGGTGCAGGTCCCATCCCTATTCTTTTGTCTCTGTTTTTTCTTTTTTCTTTTGCCCTACCCAGGTACGTGGGAAGTTTCTTGCCTTTTGGGAAGTCTGAGGTCTTCTGCCAGTGTTCAGTAGGTGTTCTGTAGGAGTTGTTCCACATGTAGATGTATTTCTGATGTATCTGTGGGGAGGAAGGTGATCTCCACATCTTACTCCTCTGCCATCTTGAAGGTCTCACTCCCCCTCTGAATTTAGAATCACAAACCTTCACCTTTTGAATTGTTCTTGGATACCAACTAACTCATCCTCTCCTTTTTAGTGGATTTTTTTCTGCCTTTAGTTTACATATAAACGGATGTATATATGTAATAAAATTCATCCTTTTGCTTCTGTGTGGAGCTGCCCTGCTGGAATGTGGGCTTAGCATTGCCAAATTTTCTGAGTTTTCAAGAAAAACTGGCAATTCAGAATTATAGAGAGATGTTTCCTAATTTTAAAATCTTGGAAAAAAACAAAAACATAAACAAAACAATAGGCCCAACACAGATCTCTGTCTCTCTTCCTCTCTCCCTCTCTCCTTTCTCTCTCTCTCTCTCTCTCTGTCTCTGCCTTTATCTTTTGTTGAAGTAAAATTAACATTAAAAAAAATTTAGTATTTGAACCAGTTTAAAGTCTACAAGTCAGTGAATTCCACTACACTTACAATGTGCAGTCATCACCACAATCTAATTCCAGAACATTTCATCACCCCAAGAAGAAACCCTGTATCCATTGTTTATCGATCTGTTCAACTGATGAACAGATTTTTAAAATGTGGTCTATCCATATTATGAAATATTATTTATCCATAAAAATAAATGGAGTACTGATAATGTTATAAGAGATGAATCCTGAAAACCTCATGCTCAATGAAAGAAGTCATTCACAAAAGGCTACATATTGTATGATTCCATTTATATGAAATATCCAAAATAGTCACATACATAGAGACAAGAAGCAGATTAGTGGTTACCTGGGGCTAATGGGGTAATAGGTAATGGGGAATAGGGAATGACTACTACTATGGCTCATTTGATATACAGGCTTTCAGTCTGTGGCTTTTGGATAAAGGCAATTCATTCTCTACATAGCTGGAGGCTCAAAGAGGAAGGAGACTGGCTTGCAGTCACATACCTCCTGTTTTTCAGAAAAAGCTCTGAACACCTTTTGCCACCTCTCACAGGGTGTCCCCTGAGCTCTCAAGTCCCCATACCTCATGCTTTACTCTTGGACATCAACATAAGCTCAATTTTAAGCCCATTCCCTAGAGATAACTCAGCCATCCAAACATATGGGGCGAAGGCCTAGAGCATGGAGACCATTATAGAGGTGGGAACCAAAGTGCAACTAGATAAAGTCACTTGCCCAAAGTCACGCAGCTGTTAAGTGGCCAGAACCAGAGTGTGAACCCAAGCAGGCTGGCTCCTTAATCATTATTCTTAATCATTATTCAAATATATGAAAGAACAAATGAAAGACTAATTGAATTAGTATATGTGAAGAGATGAATGTATGGATGTTCCTACAGGTTTAAAAGAAGGATAGCTTTTGGAATCATACAGACTTGTGTTGAAACCTCAGCTCATCCTATGACTTACTGGGAGCCGTTGGACCACTCTCTTGTCCTGACCTCAGTTTGTTCATCTGAAAAATGTGGCTGAGAAGAAGCTAAATGTTTACTTACAGCTTCCTCTTGGGATCATCAAGCAAGGCAACAAAAGATGGGTGCAAATATCAAGTATGTTAAGTGTACACACTATCAAATTGCCTTTATCATTTATTTCGTTATACAGAAGGAATTTTCAAAGCTGACTTAGATGACAAAACTTTTATTTTTAGATGTGAAGAAATAACAGATACAACTTGTTGCTATTATTTGTTTTCTTTCTCTATCTCTAAACTTTCTCTCTCTCTCTCAATTTCTCTGTATCACTTATTCATTTATTTGTTCATTCACTCAACAAACACTTTGAGATGGCCTGACCCTTTACTGGGTGGTTCTGGGACCACAAAGTTTAATCAGAACCGTTCTCACAATACCTCTAAATTACGGCCCTATTTCTCTAACATCCTTCTCAGCAAAACTTCTCCATGGAGATCTACTCACTGCTTCCACCACAGAGCCATAATCTTTTTGGGTCTCCAGAGACTTCCATGTTGAGCAATCCAGTAGTTATCCCTCTGTCTTAATTATATCAATACTTAATCTTTCATTAGCATTCAACACAGTTGGCCACTCCCTCCTTCTTGAAACTCACCCCTCTTCTGGTTTATGGGACACCATGGATTTCTGGTTTCCTTTTAAATTTTCTGGCTGACCTTCCCATCCTCCATCATGAATAGGTCTTTTGTTCCCTCTACTGTTGCCTTTCAAAATAAGGGCATTCCTAGGGCCCCTTCTATACCATGTCCTCTACACTGACTGCATACATCGACTGTTTTACCTGTCACTTGGGACAGGATGGTTGTTAGGGTCTCTCTCCTGCCCAAATGTCTTTCCCAAGCTTCAGGCCTGGGCATCCAACAGCCTCCTGGATAACCCAAACCAAGCTCACCATCTTTCCCCACAAACCTATTTTCAGACCCCACATTCTCTATCTGTGTGGTGATCCCACAATCTACCCAGTCACCTGGTGCACACCCTAGGGAGACCAATTTCACTCAAGGACCCAGTTTTCACTCTTTCTTCAGAGACACTCTGTCCACTCCTAAGACTGCTTCAACGACTAAACATTCCCTCTCTCTGAATCTATCTCTTGAGTCTGGTCTTCTGTAGCCACTGGCCTCCTGTATGCCCCCTCAGCCCATCCTACCCTCTGTGTCCCCAATGGACTCAGCATCTTTCTCCTGATTCTCCATTTCAGGAGTGGCCCTAACATCTGACAATTCACTAGGCTGAACCCAACACTATCCTCCTCCTTACCCATCCTCAGCCCTGTTCTTCCTGTTCCCAACTCTCTCTGCCCCAGCCTTTCCTCTGTACCCACAGCTTGGTCTCATCTCAGGCCTTCTCCGCTCCTCTCTGGTGCCTAACCCTAGTCTCCTATCTAGGTTCTTGGTCTCCACTTCACTTTCCAGACATCCCAGATGGGTATTTCTACATCCAGAGCTGACGCTGTTCCTCTCCAACTCATATCCCTACTGTGACTCCCTAGTAACCCAGGGTAAAACCCGGCCCTTCATCCTGGCCTTCAAGGTATTACACAATCTGGCTTCAGCTCTCACTTGGGGTCTCTGCTCCTAACCTGGCCTTTTAGGCTCCAGAAATCCCAAATTACTTATAGATCTCAGATCCCACTATGTCCTTTCCCCCCTGCTATGCCTTTTCTCATACTTACCTTGTGTGGATTGTCTCTTTGTGTAAAGAATCTTTATCTTATCTTTTAAAAAGAAGTTCTGAAGTGTCATGTCCTCTGGTGAGGCTTTCCTACCTCATCAAGTTTGGTCAAATGCCTGTGCTTTCCCCCTGGAAACCCACATATGGAACCCACTGAGAGTATAGTAGGTCAGGAATTCTATCTGTCACATTCCTGTGTCCTCAGCATATGCTTCAGGTAAGTATTATTCAATGAGGAAATAAATCCAGGTGTAAAATGAGCTTCTACACCCAAAGTGGCTATTGGGACAACAGGGCATAATAGTGAGTTGTACTCGAATTTTTACTCCTTTATTCCTAGACCCATGTATACAGGTTATTAGAAAACTCATTAGGAATTCATACTCATTTGTTGTGGTTACCACACAGACATGCAATGGATCCCCCACCACAAATTTCGTTCCAGTATAAAGACCAATAATGTCTCATACCCACCAAAAGGGTATGAAAAAGTTTATGTACTACTGTGATATAAGAAATATATGTTTGGTTTTCTTCCCAGGTTCTTGGTACAGAGCTTCTAAAACCCTTGGAATTTTCTGAGTGGTAAGGATGACAGGAGGATATTTAATTGTTCATAATAAACCCCTTTCAACCCTACCTCAGAAACTGGGTTTTTAATTTATATTACTTGTTTTTCTTTTATTTTCATAGAACACTCCCCCAATAAATGCTTGACAGCTAGTACCAAATAGCATACTCTTTACTACCAAGTCTCAACACATAATTTGGCTGGCTCTTAATAAACACAAGATAACCAAAGAAAAAAAGAACTATTACTGTTCTAAGGAAAGAAGAATGTCTCATTTTTCCTTTGAACAAGAGGGAGTACCGACAAAGATTCTATGCTTGACAAAACTTTAGCAAGACTCCTAAACCTTCTCCTTGGCTCACTTGTGCACTTCTTTGTAAAATCCTTTGCAAGAACTCAGCTAAGTAAATTTAGCAAGGGTCCCTCATCATCTATATCTGATTATTCTCAATATCTAACCAAGCTTATCATACTCCATCATCCTGGCCTTTCTTAACCAAGAATACTTTTAAATTTGTTTAGCCAAAATCCCTTTACACATGACATACTCTCTAAGTACTTTTCCATCCAGTGACCTCCACCAGGCTCCTTGGTTATAAATTTCACTAGTCCATGCTGTATCCAGCATTGACACTTGTTCTGCACTGAGATATCTCTCCCCATTGCAATAGTACTGGAAAAAATGGGTTTTTTTTGGTTTGTTTTTGTTTTTGCTTTGCTTAAATTTATGTCTTGCTATGTTTTTTCTTTGGCAGTTGTCAAAATCAAAAAACCCATCCAGTTCAGTACACTCTTCCTTATCTTTTGATTCAGAGGCATGAAAAGCCAAAAGTGTACATTTTGCAATCTCAACTTCTCATCCACGGGATCATTGCATTATCTCCTGGTGAAAGCATTCTTTCCTTTGAAACTAAGACCTGTAGGTCATCCCAGCATAAACTTGGAGGAATAGGACACAAAAAAGTGGCTATTGTTTCAACAGAGGCTAATACTGAGTGGTATCACTCCAAATTCTACTCTTTGATTTTTGGACTCATGTATACAGGTTATTAGAAAAAATGCACCATATATTAGTTACTGATTCAAAGCATTAACAGTATCTTGGTGAACCTTGACACAGTCCTGCAACATATTACCACCTATCTGGTACTATAACTGAGTCTTCAAAAGGCCCTCCCACCATTCTATCAAGCCAGCAAGTTCAGGATGGACAGGAACATGGTGAAACTGGTGGATTTCATGAGCATGGGTCCATTGCCACACTCATTTTGCTGTAAAGTGAGTTCCTTAATCCCAAGCAATTCTGTGTGGGATACTATGACAGTGAATAAGGCATTCTGTAAGTCCAGAAATGTCAGTTTTTCAGAAGTACTGCTTTCAAAGAAGGCAAATCCTCATCCAGAGTAAATGTCTATTCCACTATGGACAAAATGCTCTCTCATGATGGCAGTGGTCCAATGTAATCAACCTGCTACCAACTAGCTGCCTGAAAAATTCAGGAATGGTGTCATAACAGCAGAGTCATTGTTGCTGTCTGCTGCTGGCCAATTTGCCACTGGGAATTGGTGACCAGAAACCCATGATGCTGAATCCATGCATAACTACATTCCTGCCATCATGGCCACTTCATTATGAGCTCATTAGGTAATTAAAAAGTTGGCTGGGGAAAAAGGCTGACTGGTATCAACAGACATATCATCTTAGCCACTTGAGTATTAAAATCCTCCTCTGCTTAGATAAAATTTTGGTAAGCATTCACATGGAAAATATCTTTGTTTTATTTATTTATTTTTACCCATTAGGAAAGAACTCTTTATATAATCTCCCCCAATTGTCATTGTTATCCATTTTCCCATCCTGTTTCTCTCAAGTCCCTACCATCAATCCATACTATTGGCCACAGTACATGAATCAGTATACAATCAAAATCTGGTCATTTAAGTGAATATGGAGGTCCACTGTCCATAATCCTGCCCACTGAATAGATTTCCATTTTCCTCTGTCCAGGGATGTTGCAGAGAGGAGCTGTAGTGCTGCAGCTGTCCACTATTGTGTGCTGCTTGCATATCATGAGGAACCATCTATAAACCAAGTCTGCGTCTTTTCTTCCTCTGTCAACTGATAGTAGGGAACTCCCCATTATAGATGAGTTTAGGCTGGGAGAGACAAGGTAGTGTAGCAGTAGGGATCATAGGAATTTGGGTCACTAATTCATGTAACTTACTTTGCCTGTATGGCCTGCTTGGGCCTAATCACATATATATCACATACATTTGATGGAGATGATTTGTTATGCAGGTCCAACTTGATGACTTAGTGTATAAGATAACACTCAGCTCATGATGGAAGTTCAGATCACATGGTAACAGTGTGGTCCATTGTCAAGCATTCACTCTCTAAACACAGCAGGAGGCCTAGAGCTGTTTCTCAAAAGGAGAATAGTTATCTTTGGAAGACAGAAGGACCTTTTTCAAAATCCTAAAAACCTGAATTACCATTCAAATATAGGACCTGTGAAAGGCTCCAAATAGCATCCCTTTTTGCCATAGAACTTTAAGAACCACCAGGTATACTGGTATATGTGCCTCAAGTAGTAGAGCAGTTTGCACAGCATAATGGAAATGTTGGAGAGTCTTCTCTTCTCTTAGGCCCAATTAAAAACTAGCAACTTTTTGGGTTACTCAATAAAAAAGCCAGAGTTATATATTCAAATGAGGATTATTTTGCTTCCAAAATCCAAAGGCTCACCAGACATTCTGCCCCTTTCTCGGTTGTAGGAGGGCCCAAATACAACAATTTATGCTTCACCTTAAATAGAATATCTGAACAAGTTCTATAACTCTGGCTCCTAGAAATTTCACTAGGGCACAGACACCTAAATTTTAGCTGGATTGATTCCCCACTCTCTGCTGTGCAATGTGTTGCAAATGAGTCTAGAGTAGTTGCTCTTCCTGCTCACCAGGTCCAATCAGCATAGTGTCATAAACGTAATGAGCCAGTGTGATATCTTGTAGAAGAGAAGGAAATCAAGATCACTGAAAACCAAATTGTGACATAGGACTTGGTAGTTGATATACCCCTAAGATAGGAAAATAAAAGTATATTTTTGGCCTTGTCACCTGAGAAAAAACACTTATGTTGGACACTATGGACAGGTATTGAGAAAAGTCATTTGCTAAATCAATAGTTAACTACTGGGTACCAGGGGATATGTAAATTTGCACAAGCAATGCAGTCAGAGTCACCACTAGGTTAAGCTTGAGATAATCCCCTGTCATTCCCCAAGATATGACTCTCTTCTGCACAGACAAAATAGAAGAGCTGATTGGGATGGGATGGGAATCACCATAAATTGTATGGTGTCCCTGGATCACGGCACCCTGGTGACGGGCTGCACAGGCTCTTGGGAGGGGAGACTTGTATCTTTCAAGTTCTTGATGGTGGCGCAAATGTATGCAGTCCACCAGGAATGAGGCATTGCTATTGAATTACTATTTTCATAGGTAGAGGGAGTTTTAATGGCTTTCATTTGGCCTTTCCTACCACAATGGCCCCAGTCTGCAGGTCAAGGGACCAATAGCAGCTGAGGGAATTCTGTCAGCTGCTAAGTATCTCTCTTCCAATTATGCGTTCTAGAACTAGAGAAATACCACAGGATGGGTCCAGGAACTACTGGGAATAACTGTGAGACTGACCTGAGCTAAAAACCACAGATCACATGACCCCTATTCTGATTGGAGGTATGCAATTAAGGCTATCCTCGAAAAAGTGTGAGTTCAGCATTCCCTGAAAATTCTGTTTCCTTTCTTTCAATTCACAGTGTTAAAAGGTGTTAAAAGTTCCTTTTGTGAAAGGCAGGGAGAAAGATTAACAAATAAACTTTTATTCATGTGGGGGATTATTCCGCAAGAGAACCCAGTCTCCCTTCATTTAAAGAGTTATAGGTCTGTAAATTGTCTCATCTCCAGGAGTTGATTAAAGGACTGTGGCTTTCGATTTGTATAACTGAATTTAGACTTTTGCTCAATAGTCCTTGTAATTTACTTCTTATGCTTATCAAGTATGAATTTAGTAGATTTCCTATCTCTTTCACTTCTAAGGACACCGTGATTAACTAGCCTAAGCCATAGGTCTGTGTTGGTCAGACTAATAAGAATGCTTCTTTGAAGGAGACCTTCAAGATGAGGGAGGAGTAAGATGTGGAGATCACCTTCCTCCCCACAAACACATCAGAAATACATCTACATGTGGAACATCTCCTACAGAACACCTACTGAATGCTGGCAGAAGACCTCAAACCTCCCAAAAGGAAAGAATATCCCCACGTCCCTGGGTAGGGCAAAAGAAAAAAGAAAAAACAGAGACAAGAGAATAGGGACAGGACCTGCACCTCCGGGAGGGAGCTGTGAAGGAGGAAAAGTTTCCACACACTAGGAAGCACCTTCACTGGCAGAGATGCAAGTTGGCATGGGGGAAGCTTCGGAGCCACGGAGGAGAGCACAGCAATAGAGGTGTAGAGGGAAAAGCAGAGAGATCCCCACACAGAGGATCAGTGCCAACCAGCACTCACCAGCCTGAGAGGCTTGTGTGCTCACCCACCGCCAGGGTGGGTGGGGGCTGGGAGCTGAAGCTGGGGCTTCGGAGGTCAGATCCCAGGGAGAGGACTGGGGTTGGCTGCGTCTACACAGCCTGAAGTGGGCTAGTGTGCCACAGCTAGCCCGGAGGGAGTCTAGGAAAAATTCTGGAACTGCCTAAGAGGCAAGAGACCATTGTTTTGGGGTGAATGAGGAGAGGGGATTCAGAGAACCGACTAAAAGAGCTCCTGAGATGGGCACGAGCCATGGTTATCAGCACAGACACCAGAGACGGGCATGAAATGCTAAGGCTGCTGCTGCAGTCACCAAGAAGCCTGGTATACAAGCACAGGTCACTATCCACACCTCCCCTCCCAAGAGTCTGTGTGGCCTGCCACTGCCAGGGTGCCATGATCCAGGGACAACTTCCCCGGGAGAACACACAGTGCGCTGCAGGCCATTGCAACATCATGCTGGCCTCTGCCACCACAGGTTCACCATGCATTCCATACCCCTCCCTCCCTCCAGCCTGAGTGAGCCAGAACCCCCTAATCAGTGACTACTTTAACCCCATCCTGTCTGAGCGAAGAACAGTCATCCTCAGATGGCCTACAGGCAGAGGTGGGGCCAAATCCAAAGCTGAACCCCAGGAGATGTGCAAACAAAGAAGAGAAAGGGAAATTTCTCCCAGCAGCCTCAGGAGAAGAGGATTAAATCTCCACAATAAACTTGATGTACCCTGCATCTGTGGAATACCTGAATAGACAATGAATCTTACCAAAATTGAGGTGGTGGACTTTGGGAGAAACTGTAGACTTCGGGTTTGCTTTCTGCATCTAATTTGTTTCTGGTTTATGTTTATCATAGTTTAGTATTTAAAGTTTATTATCATTTGGTAGATTTGCTCATTGATTTGTTTGCTCTCTTCATTTTTTAAATACATATAGATATATTTTTCCCCATTTTTTCTTTTTGTGAGTCTCTATGTGTATGCTTCTTTGTGTGATTTTTTTCTGTATAGCTTTACTTTTACCATTAGTCCTAGGGTTCTGTCTGTCTATTTTTTTGTTTTTGTTTATGTTTTTTTCTGTTGTCTTTTTTTAGTATAGTTTTTAGCACCTGTTATCATTAGTGGGTTTGTTTTTTGGTTTGGTTGCTCTTTTCTTTCTTTCTTTTTTTTTTTTTTCTTTCTTTTTTTATTACTTTAAAATTTTTCTTTATTTTTAATAACTTATTTTTTTATTTTAATAACTTTCTTTTCTTTCTTTCTTCCTTGCTCTTTCTTTCTTTCTTTCTTTCTTTCTTTCTTTCCTTTCTTTCTTTTTCTCACTTTTCTTCTGAGCCGTGTGACTGACAGTGTCTTGGTGTTCTGGCCGGGTGTCAGGCCTGTGCCTCTGAGGTGGGAGAGCCGAGTTCAGGACATTGTTCTACCAGAGACCTCCTGGCTCCCTGTAATACCAAATGGCAAAAGCTCTCCCACAGATCTCCATCTCAACATTGAGACCCATCTCCACTCAATGACCAACAAGCTACAGTGCTGGACACCCTAAGCTAAACAACTAGCAACACAGGAACACCACCCCACCCATTAACAGAGAGGCAGGCTAAAATCATAATAAGGTCACAGACACCCAAAAACACAACACTGTATGTGGTCCTGTCCACCATAAAGACAAGATCCAGCTTCATCCACCAGAATACAGGCTTCAGTTCCCTCCACCAGAAAGCCTACACACCCCACTGAACCAACCTTAGCCACTGGGGACAGACACCAAAAACAACGGGAACTATGAACCTGCAGCTTGCAAAAGGAGACCCCAAAAACAGTAAGTTAAGCACAATAAGAATACAGAGAAACACACAGCAGATGAAGGAGCAAGGTAAACACACACCAGACCAAACAAATGAAGAGGAAATAAGCAGTCTTCCTGAAAAAAATTCAGAGTAATGAAAGTAAAGATGATCCAAAATCTTGGAAATAGAATGGAGAAAATACAAGAAACATTTAACAAGGACCTAGAAGAACTAAAGAGCAAACAAACAGTGATGAACAACAAAATAAATGAAATTTAAAATTCTCTAGAATGAATCAATAGCAGAATAACTGAGGCAGAAGACCGGATAAGTGACCTGGAAGATAAAATATTGGAAATAACTACTGCAGAGCAGAATATAGAAAAAGAATGAAAAGAATTGAGGACAGTCTCAGAGACCTCTGGGACAACTTAAATGCACCAACATTCGAATTATAGGGATCCAGGAAGAAGAAGAGAAAGAGAAAGGCCCTGAGAAAATATTTGAAGAGATTATAGTTGAAAACGTCCCTAACATGGGAAAGGAAATAATCAACAGGTCAAGGAGGCACAGAGAGTCCCATACAGGATAAATCCAAGAGGAAACAGGCCAAGAAAAATATTAATCAAACAATCAAAAATTAAATACAAAGAAAAATATTAAAAACAGCAAGGGGAAAACAACAAATAATATATAAGGGAATCCCCATAAGGTTAAGAGCTGATCTTTCAACAGAAACTCTGCAAGCCAGAAGGGAGTGACAGGACATATTTAAGTGATGAAAGGGAAAAATCTACAACCAACATTACTCTACCCAGCAAGGATCTCATTCATATTCAATGGAGAATTTGAACCTTTACAGACAAGCAAAAGCTAAGAGAATTCAGCACCACAAAACCAGCTTTACAACAAATGCTAAAGGAACTTCTCAAGGCAGAAAACACAAGAGAAGGAAAGACCTACAATAACAAACTCAAAACAATAAAGAAAATAGTAATAGGAACATACCTATTGATATCTACCTTAAATGTAAATGGATTAAAGGCTCCAACCAAAAGACATAGACTGGCTGAATGGATACAAAAACAAGACCCATATATATGCTGTCGACAAGAGACCCACTTCAGACCTAGGAATACATACAGACTGAAAGTGAGGGGATGGAAAATGATATTCCATGCAAATGGAAGTCAAAAGAAAGCTCGAGTAGCAATTCTCATATCGCAAAAAAGAGATTTAAAAATAAAGACTATTACAAGAGACAAACAAAGAAATTACATAATGATCAAGAGATGAGTCTAAGAAGATATAACAATTGTAAATATTTATACACCAAACACAGGAGTACCTCAATATATAAGGCAAATGCTAACAGCCATAAAAGGGGAAATTGACAGTAACACAATCACAGTAGTGAACTTTAACTCCCCACTTTCACCAATGGACAGATAATCCAAAATGAAAATAGAGAAAAACACAAACTTTAAATGATATATTAAATAGGATGGAATTAATTGATATTTATAGGACATTCCATCCAAAAATAACACAATACACGTTCTTCTAAAGTGCTCATGGAACATTCTCCAGGATAGATCATATCTTGGGTCACAAATGAAGGCTTGGTAAAGTTAAGAAAATTGAAACCGTATCAAGTATCTTTTCCAAAAACAATGCTATGAGACTAGATATCAATTACAGGAAAAAAATGTAAAAAATACAAAAACATGGAGGCTAAACAATTTGCTAAATAATAAGCAAGAGATCACTGAAGACAACAAAGTGGAAATTTTAAAAAACCTAGAAGCAAATGACAATGAAAACACGGTGACCCAAAACCTATGGGATGCAGGAAAAGCAGTTATAAGAGGGAAATTTATAGCAATACAACCCTACCTCAACAAACAAAAACATAAAATAAACAACTTAACCTTACAGCTAAAGCAATTAGAGAAAGGTGAACAAAAAAAACCCTAACTTAGCCAAAGGAAAGAAATAATAAAGATCAGATAAGAAATAAATGAAAAGGAAATGAAGGAAACAATAGCAAAGATCAATAAAACTAAAAGCTGGTTCTTTGAGAAGATAAACAAAATTGATAAACCATTAGCCAGACTCATCAAGAAAAAAAGGGAGAAAACTCAAATCAATAGAATTAGAATTGAGAAAGGAGAAATAACAACAGACACTGCAGAAATACAAACGATCATGAGAGATTACTACAAGCAACTCTATGCCAATAAAATGGACAACCTGGAAGAAATGGACAAATTCTTAGAAATGCACAATCTGCCGAGACTCAACGAGGAAGAAATAGAAAATATGAACAGACCAATCACAAGCACTGAAATTGAGACTGTGGTTAAAAATCTTCCAACAAACAAAAGCCCAGGACCAGATGGCTTCACAGGCAAATTCTATTAAACATTTAGAGAACAGCTAACACCTATCCTTCTCAAATGCTTCCAAAATACTGCAGAGGGAGGAACACTCCCCAACTCATTCTACAAGGCCACCATCATCCTGACACCTAAACCAGACAAAGATGTCACAAAGAAAGAAAACTACAGGCCAATATCACTGATGAACATAGACGCAAAAATCCTCAACAAAATACTAGCAAACAGAATCCAACAGCACATTAAAAGGATCATGCACCATGATCAAGTGGGGTTTATCCCAGGAATGCAACGATTCTTCAGTATACGCATATCCATCAATGTGATACACCATATTAACCAACTGAAGGAGAAAAACCATATGATCATCTCAATAGATGCAGGAAAAGCTGTCGACATAATTCAACACTCATTTATGATAAAAAACCCTGCAGAAAGTAGGCATAGAGGGAACTTACCTCAACATAATAAAGGCCATATATGACCAACACACAGCCAAGATAATTCTCAATGTTGAAAAAGTGAAAACATGTCCTCTAAGATCAGGAACAAGACTAGGTTGTCCACTCTCCCCACTGTTATTCAATATAGTTTTGGAAGTTTTAGCCACAGCAATCGGAGAAGAAAAAAATAAAACGAATCAAAATTGGAAAAAAACAAGTAAAACTGTCCCTGCTTGCTGATGGCATGATTCTATACATAGAGAATCCTAAAGATGCTACCAGAAAACTACTAGAGCTAAACAATGAATTTGGTAAAGTAGCAAGATACAAAACTAATGCACAGAAATCTCTTGCATTCCTATACACTAATGATGAAAAATCTGAAAGAGAAATTAAGGAAACACTACCATTTACCATTGCAACAAAAAGAATAAAATACCTAAGAATAAACCTACCTAAGGAGACAAAAGACCTGTATGCAGAAAACTATAAGACACTGATGAAAGAAATTAAAAATTATACAAACAGATGGAGAGATATACCATGTTCTTGGATTAGAAGAATCAACATTGTGAAAATAACTATACTACCCAAAGCAATCTACAGATTCAATGCAATCCCTATGAAATTACTAGTGTCATTTTTCGCAGAACTAGAACAAAAAATTTCACAATTTGTATGGAAACACAAAAGACCCCAAATAGCCAAAGCAATCATGAGAAAGGAAAACGGAGCTGGAGGATTCAGACTCCCTGACTTCAGGCTATACTACAAAGGTACAGTAATCAAGACAGTATGGTACTGGCACAATAACAGTAATATAGATCCATGTAACAAAATAGAAAGCCCAGAGATAAACCCACACACATACAGTCACCTTATCTTTGATAAAGGAGGCAAGAATATACAATGGAGAAAAGATGGCTGCTTCAATAAGTGGTGCTGGGAAAACTGGACAGCTACATGTAAAAGAATGAAATTAGAACACTCCTTAACACCATACACAAACATAAACTCAAAATGGATTAAAGACCTAAATGTAAGGCCAGACACTATAAAACTCTTAGAGGAAAACACAGGCATAACACTCTATGACATAAATCACAGCAAATCCTTTTTGACCCACATCCTAGAGAAATGTACATAAAAACAAAACTAAACAAATGGGACCTAATGAAACTTAAAAGCTTTTGCACAGCAAAGGAAACCATAAACAAGACGAAAATACAAGCCTTAAAAAAGGGAGAAAATATTTGCAAATGAAGCAAATGACAAAGGATTAATCTCCAAAACTGAGTTATTTGTAGTGAGGTGGATGGACCTAGAGTCTGTCATACAGAGGGAAGTAAGTCAGAAAGAGAAAAATAAATACCATATGCTAACACATATATATGGAATCTAAAAAATAATAATAATTATTATAGTTCTGATGAACCTAGGGGCAGGACAGGAATAAAGACACAGATGTAGAGAATGGACTTGAAGACATGGGGAGGGGGAAGTGTAAGCTGGGATGAAGTGTGAGAGTAGCATTGACATATATACACTACTAGATGTAAAATAGATAACTAGTGGGAGCAGCTGAATCTCATGGGGAGATCAGCTCAGTGCTTTGTGACCACCTAAAGTGGTGGGATAGGGAAGGTGGGAGGGAGATGCAAGAGGGAAGGAATACAGGGATATATGTATACATTTAGCTGATTCACTTTGTTACACAGCAGAAACTAACACAACATTGTAGAGCAATTATACTCCTATAAAGATGTTAAAAAAAATACCTAGAGACAAATGAAAATCAAAACATGACAATCCAAAACCTATGGGATACAGCAAAAGCAGGTCTAAGAGGGAAGTTTAGAGCAATAAAATCTTACCTCAGGAAACAATGAAAATCTCAAATAAACAACCTAACTTTACACATAAAGCAACTAGAGAAAGAACAAACAAAACTCAGTTAGTAGAAGAAAGAAATCATAAGATCAGAGCAGAAATAAATCGAGTAGACTAAGAAAACAACAGAAAATATCAACGAAACTGAAAGCTGGTTCTTTGAAGAGATAAACAAAATTGACAAACCTTTAGCCAGACTCATTAAAAAAAAGGGGGGCGGGGAGAGGGTCCAAATTGATAAAATTAGAAATGAAAAAGGAGAAGTTACTGACACCAGAGAAATAGAAAGGACCAAAAAAGTCTACTACAAGCAACTATATGTCACTAAAATGGACAAGCTAGAGAAAATGGTCAAATTTTCACAAAGGTAAAATCTTCTGGGACTGAACCAGGAAGAAATAGAAAAATGAACAGACCAATCACAAGTACTGAAATTTAATCTGTGATTTAAAAACTCCCAATTAACAAAATTCTGGGACCAAATGACTTCACAGGTGAATTCTACCAAACATTTAGAGAAGAGTTAACACCTATCCTGCGGAAACTATTTCAAAAAATTTCAGAGGGAGGAACACTTCCAAACTGACTCTATGAGGCCACAATTACCCTGATACCAAAACCAGGCAAAGATATTATGAAAATGAAAATTACAGGCCAATATCACTGATGAACATAGACGCAAAAATCCTCAACAAAATACTAGCAAACTGAATCCATCAATACATTGAAAGGATTGTGCACCATGATCAAGTGGAATTTATCTTAGGGATGCAAGGATTTTTCAATATCTGCTAATCAATGTGATACAGCACGTTAACAAAGTGAAGAATAAAAACCATATGATCACCTCAATAGGTGCAGAAAATGCTTTTGATAAAATTCAATATCCATTTATGATAAAAAAAAAAAACCTCCAGAAAGTGGGCATAGAGAGACCATATCTCAACATAGTAAAGGCCATATATGACAAACCCACAGCTCACATCATACTGAATGGTGAAAAATGTAAGAATTTCCTGTAAGATCAGGAACAAGACAAGGATGTATACTCTTGCCACTTTTATTCAACATAGTTTTGGAAGTCCTAGCCACGAGAATCCAAATTGGAAAAGAAGTAAAACTGTCACTGAAGATGACATGATACCATACATAGTGACAGTGAGAGGGTGATGCAAGAGGGAGGGGATATGGGGATATATGTATACGTATAGCTGATTCACTTTGCTATACAGTAGCAACTAACACAACAATGTAAAGCAATTACACTCAAATAAAGATTAAAAAAAAAAAATCTTAAAGATGCTACCAGAAAACTCCTAGAGCTCATCAATGAATTTGGTAAAGTTGCAGGATACCAAATTAATACACAGAAATCTGTTGCATTTCTATACACCAGCAATGAAAGATCAGAAAGAGAAATTTAAAAAACAATCCCATTTATCATCACATCAATAAGAATACGATATCTAGAAATAAACCTACCTAAGGAGGCAAAAGACCTACACTCCAAAAACTATAAAATGCTGATGAAATAAATAGATGACACAAACAGACAGAAAGATAACCATGTTTTTAGATTAGAAAAATCAATATTTTAAAAACGATCATACCAAGGCAATCTACAGGTTCAATGCAATCTCTATCAAATTACCAATGGCATTTTTCACAGAACTGGAACAAAATAATTTTTAATTTGTAAGGAAAACAAAAGACGCAGAATAACTAAAGTCATCTTGAGAAAGAAAAATGGAGCTAGAGGAATTGGGCTCCCTGACTTCAGACTATACTACAAAGTTACCGTAATTAAAACAGTATGGCACTGGAACTAAAACAGAAATATAGATCAATGGAGCAAGATAGAAAGCCCAGAAGTAAACCCATGCACCTATGATCAATTAATCTACAACAAAGGAGGAAAAAATGGAGAAAAGACAGTCTCTTCAATAAGTGGCGCTGGGCAAACTGGAGAGCTACATGCAAAAGAATGAATTTAGAACATTCTCTAACACCATACACAAAAATAAACACCAAATGAATTAAAGATCTAAATGTAAGACCAGATACTATAAAACTCTTAGAGGAAAACATACGCAGAACACTCTGACATAAATCACAGCAATATATTTTGGAATCATCTCCTATAGTAATGGAAATAAAAACAAAAACAAACGATTCAAACCTAATTAAAGTTAAAATATTTTACACAACAAAGGAAACCATAAACAAAACAAAAAGACAACCTACAGACTGGGGGAAAATATTTGCAAACAATGCACCTAAGAAGGGTTTAATCTCCAAAATATACAAATAGCTCATACAGCTCAATATAAAAAACAAACAACTCAATTAAAAAATGGGCAGAAGTTCTAAATAGACACTTCTCCAAAGTAGACATGCAGATGGGCAAAAGACATATGAAAAGATGCTCAACATTGCTAATTATTAGAGAAATGCAAATCAAAACTTCAATGAGGTATCACCTCACACCAGTCAGAATGATCATTATCAAAATGTTTACAAATAATGGATGCTGGAGGGGGTGTGGAGATAAAGGAAGCCTCCTACACCACTGGTGGAAATATAAATTGGTACAGCTACTATGGAGGACAGTATGGAATTTCCTTTAAAAACTAAAAGTAGAGCTACCGTATGATCCTGTAATCCCTAATTCAAAAATATACATGTACCCCAGTGTTCCTTGCAACACTATTTACAGTAGCTAAGATGTGGAAGCAACCTAAAATGTCCATCTATGGATGAATGGATAAAGAAGATGTGAGATATATAGATATAGATACACAATGGAATATTACTTAGCCATAAAAAATGATGGAATAATACCACTTGCAGCAACATGGATGGACCTAGAGATTATCATACTAAGTGAAGTAAGTCAGACAGAGAAAGGCAAATGTATGATATCACTTATATCTGGAATCTAAAAAAAAAAGATACAAATAAACATATACAAAACAGAAATAGACCCACAGACATAGAAAATAAATTTATGGTTACCAAAATAGAAAGGGGGTGGGGAAAGGGTAAATTAGGAGTTTGGGATTAAAATATACATACACACTACTATATTAAGTAGTTAGCAAACAAAGACCTACTGTATAGCGCAGGGAACTATACTCAGTATTTTATAGTAACCTATAAGAAAAATAATCTGAAATATATATATATGTATTTATATACACACATATATACATATACCTACATATACATACCTGAATCATCACTTTGCTGTACACCTGAAACTAACACAACATTGTAAATCAACTATACTTCTATTTTTAAAAATTTGACCTGATCCAACTTTATATTCCTTCCACAATTATTCTATACCCTTAATATTCATTCTCAAACATATTTCCCAGAGTTCTGCTTGTAGAAGTTAGAAAACTCAAGTGGTTCCTTTGAGAGGTAGCACATAACCTCATCAGTCACATTTTGTACCTCCCCTTTAGGGGTCTGCTGGGACTTGTGTCTAGTCATAGGTGGCAAATGTCTCAGGGGAGGTCATTATTGTTTTCTAAACCAATGCAAAGATAATATCACAGATGGAGTTGGGAAGGATGTTACCATTGTGGATTTAGAGGCTGCTACCACTTGGTGTTGGAGTACCAGTGCTACTGGAGTTGAGGAGGTCACTTTTGCTCAGGGTGGGTAGACCACTTCCACTGGCAAAGAAAACTCATCAATATTTAGGAGTTTTATATACCCAGATTTTTCAAGGTCATCCTACATGTTTCTATCCCACGACACAGGATACCATTTTTCCCAATAATTTTCTCACTTTAACAGTAGACATCCTAGGAATCTGGAAGTTTAACTTTCCTCAAAATTTAACCAATTACTGCTTGATTTTCAGCCATTTCAGCCCAGACGGGAGAATAGGCTCTCCCTCATGCATACCTAGAAACTCTTAGGTCATTGATGCAAGCCTGAGCTGATAATTCGAATCCCTAAGGTCACTCTGTTATTTTTACCACTTTTTCAGGGACATTAGGAAAAGCCAAACAACACCATTATATGCCTTAGTTTTCCAAAAGTATTTCAAACTATTATATACAGAGTCACTTAATTACTTTCTTATTATAAGTGGTTATTTAGTAGTATCTAATGCACATATTTTGCTTATCTCTATAAACATTTCATACCCTGGACTATAGTGCTCTGTTTACTACTAGAATTAGAGTCATTAGTGTCTTTATTTTTTTTTAATATAATCAGATTAGAGAGAAAATTCCAAAAAACATAGAACCCATTCAGAAAACTCATCCTTAATATTCTGTTCCTTTTGACCACTCTGGGTACCCAAAATTATGTTAGTCATTGTTCTCCTGAAGAGACTAACTAATATCATAGATAGATAAACAGATATATAGATACATAGATAGAAAGATACATACATACATGCATATATACATACACACACACATACATGCATGCATACATACATATGAAAAAAAGATTTGTTGTAAGTACTGGCTTAAGCAGTCATTGAGGCCCCCAAACCCCACTATTTGCTATCAGAAAACTGGAGAACCAGGTAAGCTGGGGGTATAAAACAGTTAAAATCTGAAGGCCAGAGAATAGGGAAATAGGTGGTGTACTTCTAGTCCCAGGAATAAGGCCTGAGAACAGGGGACGAATGGTTTAAATCCCAGGGTCCAAATCTCTAAGAACCAGAATAACTGATGTATTAATGAACATACAGACATCCAGCTCAGTAAAAGAGAAATTTGCATTTTCTTTGCTTTTGCGTTTTATTCAGGCTCTCTATTCAGACTGGATGATGCCTGCCCACATTAGTGACAGATGATCTCTTTACTCAGTCTACTGAATCAGATGCTAATCCCTTCCAGATATCTTCACAAACACAGCCAGAAAAAGTATTTTACCAGCTAGCTGGACTTCTCTTAGCCCAGTTAAATTGACACATAAAATTAACCATCACAAGTCCATCCTCTTGTGACATATATATATGTTGTATCAAATAATGTTAATCTCCAAATAAAGACAATACTGAGGTTTTAATTCTGCCTAACATGATACATCTATGTTAAATACAACTGAAAACAAACTCCTACCCCAGAAGAGGAAAGACAGTCCTTAAGTAGGTTTACTTTTCTTCTTTATATCTCTAACAACTGTATGATGTAAATTAAATGATGCTTAAATATATGATATTAAGTTAATACATCTCATAAGTTAAGGGAATGATAAAGAATAGAAAACAAAGATATATGTTTAATATATGTGTGCATACACACAAACATTCATAACAAAATAAGGGGAAAATATTCATGCCAATTACAGTCCTTATTTCTGTAACTAGTCACGAAGTTGAACCTGGTATTATACTACCCTATTCTAATCCCATTCTGTATTTCTTTTGCCTCAGCAACAACTTCATCTGGTTGGAGAATTTATCTGATTGGTAAACCTTTATTCTTAAAGGGTCTAGTGTCATTACCAGTGTTGTTTGCATTGGGTTATTGTAGTTTCCAACTGACCTCAGTGAAAGGG
Source organism: Balaenoptera musculus (assembly GCF_009873245.2). Classification (NCBI taxonomy): domain Eukaryota; kingdom Metazoa; phylum Chordata; class Mammalia; order Artiodactyla; family Balaenopteridae; genus Balaenoptera; species Balaenoptera musculus. The sequence continues at coordinate 55,048,118 of NC_045786.1, read as the reverse complement.
TATGCTAATCCTAAAGAAATCCTTATTTTGTATTCCAGACAAACTCTTCATTATCTTCATTGTAGTAGTTGTCCAATTTCCCTTTGGTAGTGGCAAAATCCTTGTTTATTTCCAACATTAACCAGGCTCCTGAGTCTTTTCCAAAGAATCTGTGCACTTCCTTACAAAATCCTTGGGAAAAAACCCTATTAAAACAGTATAGCAAGAGTCTCTCATCCTCCATGTCTGATAATCATCAATACCCAATCAGGTTTCTCATCCTCCACCATCCACCAGGTAAGTCTGATTAGCCAGGCTTGTCTTCAGCACTATTCAACTAAGTCAGTTTAGCCAGAATCCACATTACCCTTGATGTCTCCTTTTAGTGACTTTCCATCCATTGAACCCCACCAGAATCCTTTGGCTGTAAATACCTAATTGTCCATGCTGTATTCAAATTTGAGCCCAGTTTTATACTGAGGTCTATTTTCCTGTATTACAGCATTTCTGAATAAAACCCTTTTTTTTCTGCTTTAATTATGCCCACTTCTGCTTTATCTTTGATAATTATGATGTGAATCGGATAGAATCAGACTGATTATTGAGACTCTGGACCCCACATCCAGAACCCTAAGTGTGCAATTTTGAAAACTTTGTCTTCACTTCTGACTGATTGATCATGTATCCATTGGTTAGTCCATCTGCTACACCATTGACCCAGACAAATATCTATTGTAGCTTGTAGGGAAAGAGTTTGAATGTTAAGATTTGGGGTATAATGTAGAAGGTATATTAGAGTCCCAGACAATGAGAGGCTGGCTTAGAGTGCTTGTTGTATGAAGTGATCGGATCCTTTCTTCAGTCTCCCCTTGCCTTCCATGTACAGATCAATTTTAAATTTCATCTGGGAATCTCTTAAGGTTGCAAACCAACAATAAGTATAAAGATTGTTTATAAACATGAGATCTCTCAGCTGGCTAAAATAAAAAACCTTCTTGAACTCCTGCTGAAATGTGCTCTAACTTTGTCTGCTTACTTTCCTGTTGGCATAATATTGCTAATAATAATTCGGAACTTCAATGGCCTTTTGGGGAAACATAATTCCCAAACTGGCTCCTCTAAAATCTCTTCTTTCTCATCACAGCTGTTTATTCTTCCTTCAGTTACTGATTTGGATTGTCCCGCCAGTTCCTTTGATTTCTTTTACATGTCTCCCTTCATACCTCTGTGCTCTGCATTTTTCTGTCCAGAAACTTTTTCCTTCCCACTTCAGCTATTCAACTCCCAGTGACTTGAACTGTAGGCCACCTAATCTGAATTGAGGACTCCAAAGGGATTAATGGATCCCCAAAGTAAACACTTATGGCTAAAAGAGAAAAAAATGATTATTTGGAAACAGAACTTGTTTTTAATCCTTCTTATGTGTTCAAAGATATCCAGACAGCTGCTAGGTGTTTCATCAGTGACTGTCCTAAAATTTAGTTAACAGCTTCCATCAAATTACATATTGGGACAAAAAGAATCTTAACAGTCATGTTTACAAACATTTGTAAACAGGTAATTTTAACTTGTCCACTGCCAGAAACACAATACAGATAAAAATATAAAGTGGTTATAAACAAGTGAAATTGTATTACTATGTCTTACTGAGTCAGGGCCACAGTTTTAGAATGAAAGCTCTAAGATATCTATTTGCATATATATATATAAGTTTATGTATGATTCTCTAAGTGTGTATGTATGCATGTATGTTATGTATATGTGACATTTTCTACCTCTGGATATTACTAAATTAATTCATAAAATCTCAAGAGTGTTATCTTCAAATGAAAGATAAATAAATGATCCTATAAATTAAGTATTCCAAAAACCCTCAGAAATATAAAAATAAACAATTTTAAGTCTGCTTAACTGGGGTAGCCTTTATAAAATAAAGCCCATTTTAAAAATTGTTGTTATTTAACCATACACAAAAATAAACTCAAAATGGATTAAAGACTTAAAGGTAAGGTCGGTTATTATAAAACTCATAGAGGAAAATATAGGCAGAACACTCTTTGACATAAATCATAGCAAGATTTTTTTGACCTATCTCCTAGAGTAATGAAAATAAAAACAAAAATAAACAAATGGAACCTAAATAAACTTAAAAGCTTTTGCACAACAAAGGAAACCGTAAACAAAATGAATAGACAACATTCAGAATGGGAGAAAATATTTGCAAATGAAGCAACTGATAAGGGATTAATCTCCAAAATATACGAACAGCTCATGCAGCTCAATATCAAAAGAACAAACTACCCAATCAAAAAATGGGTGGAAGACCTAAATAGACATTTCTCCATAGAAGACATACAGTTGGCCAACAAACACATAAAAAGATGCTTAGTATCACTAATTAGTAGAGAAATGCAAATCAAACCTATAATGAGGTATCACCTCATGCTAGTCAGAATGGCCATCATCAAAAAACCTACAAACGGGGGGCTGGGAGCTGAGGCACGGGCTTCGATCGGATTGCAGGGAGAGGACAGGGGGTGGCGGCGTGAACACAGCCTGAAGGGGATAGTGCACCGCAGCTAGCCGGACGGAGTCCGGGAAAAAGTCTGGAGCTGCCAAAGAGACAAGAGACTTTTTCTTGCCTCTTTGTTTCTTGGTGCGTGAGGAGAGGGGATTAAAAGCACTGCATAAAGGAGCTCCAGAAACGGGTGCGAGCCACGGCTATCAGTGCTGACCCCAGAGATGGGCATGAGACGCTAAGGATGCTGCTGCAGCCAGCAAAAAGCCTGTGAGCGAGCACAGGCCACTATCCACACCACCCCTCCCGGGAGCCTGTGCAGCCCGCTACAACCAGGGTCCCGGGATCCAGGGACAACTTCCCCAGGAGAACACACGGCGCACCTCAGGCTGTTGCAACTTCATGCTGGCCTCTGCAGCAGGGTCACCCTGCACTCCATACCCCTCCCTCCCCCCGGGCTGAGTGAGCCAGAGCCCCCGAATCAGCAGCTCCATTAACCCCGTCCTGTCTGAGCAAAGAACAGACACACTCAGGTGACCTACACGCAGAGGTGGGTCCAAATCCAAAGCTGAACACTGGGAGCTGTGTGAACAAAGAAGAGAAAGGGAAATTTCTCCCAGCAGCCTCAGAAGCAGCGGATGAAAACTCCACAATCACCTTGATGTACCCTGCATCTGTGGAATACCTGAATAGACAATGAATCATCCCAAATTGAGGAGGTGGACTTTGGGAACAAGATATATTATTTTTTCCCCTTTTCCTCTTTTTGTGAATGTGTATGTGTATACTTCTGTGTGAGATTGTGTCTGCATAGCTTTGCTTTCACCATTTGTCCTAGGGTTCTGTCCGTCCGTTTTTTGTTTTTTTTTTTACTTTAAAAAATTTTATTTCTTAATAATTATTTTTTATTTTAATAACCTTATTTTATTTTATCTTACTTTATTTTATCCCCTTTCTTTCTTTCTATTTTTTCTCCCTTTTATTCTGAGCCGTGTGGGTGAAAGGCTCTGGGTGCTCCAGCCAGGCATCAGGGCTGTGCCTCTGAGCCAACTTCAGGAAACTAGTCCACAAGAGACCTCCCAGCTCCACGTAATACCAAATGGTGAAAATCTCCCAGAGATCTCCATCTCAACACCAAGACCCAGCTTCACTCAACAACCAGCAAGCTACAGTGCTGGACACCCTATGCCAAACAACTAGCAAGACAGGAACACAGCCCCATCCATTAGCAGAGAGGCTGCCTAAAATCATAATAAGCTCACAGACACCCTAAAACACACCACCAGATGTGGACTTCCCCGTCAGAAAAACAAGATCCAGCCTCAACCACCAGAACACAGGCACTAGTTCCCTCCACCAGGAAGCCTACACAACCCATTGAACCAACCTTAGCCACTGGAGACAGACACCAAAAACAATGGGAACTACGAAACTTCAGCCTGCGAAAAGGAGACCCCAAACACAGTAAGTTAAGCAAAATGAGAAGACAGAAAAACACAGCAGATGAAGGAGCAAGGTAAAAACACACCAGACCTAACAAATGAAGAGGAAATAGGCAGTCTACCTGAAAAAGAATTCAGAATAATGATAGTAAAGATGATACAAAATCTTGGAAAGAGAATAGACAAAATGCAAGAAACATTTAACAAGGAACTAGAAGAACTAAAGACGAAACAAGCAACAATGAACAACACAATAAATGAAATTTAAAAAAAAATACTCTAGAAGGGATCAATGGCAGAATAATGGAGGCAGAAGAATGGATGAGTGACCTGGAAGATAAAATAGTGGAAATAACTACTGTAGAGCTGAATAAAGAAAAAAGAATGAGAAGAACTGAGGACAGTCTCAGAGACCTCTGGGACAACATTAAACGCACCAACATTCGAATTATAGGGGTCCCAGAAGAAGAAGAGAAAAAGAAAGGGATTGAGAAAATATTTGAAGAGATTATAGTTGAAAACTTCCCTAATATGGGAAAGGAAATAGTTAATCAAGTCCTGGAAGCACAGAGAGCCCCATACAGGATAAATCCAAGGAGAAACACGCCAAGACACATATTAATCAAACTGTCAAAAATTAAATATAAAGAAAACATATTAAAAGCAGCAAGGAAAAAACAACAAATAACACATAAGGGAATCCCCATAAGGTTAACAGCTGATCTTTCAGCAGAAACTCTGCAAGCCAGAAGGGAGTGGCAGGATATATTTAAAGTGATGAAAGAGAAAAATCTACAACCAAGACTAATCTACCCAGCAAGGATCTCATTCAGATTTGATGGAGAAATTAAAAACTTTACAGAGAAGCAAAAGCTGAGAGAGTTCAGCACCACCAAACCAGCTTTACAACAAATGCTAAAGGAACTTCTCTAGGCAAGAAACACAAGAGAAGGAAAACACCTACAATAACAAACCCAAAACATTTAAGAAAATGGAAATAGGAACATACATGTTGATAATTACCTTAAAAGTAAATGGATTCAATGCTCCCACTAAAAGACACAGACTGGCTGAATGTATACAAAAAGAAGACCCGTATATATGCTGTCTACAAGAGACCCACTTCAGACCTAGGGACACATACAGACTGAAAGAGAGGGGATGGAAAAAAGATATTCCATGCAAATGGAAATCAAAAGAAAGCTGAAGTAGCAGTTCTTATATCAGAGAAAATAGATTTTAAAATAAAGACTATTACAAGAAACAAAGAAGGACACTATATAATGATAAAAGGATCGATCCAAGAAGAAGTTAAAACAATTGTAAATATTTATGCACCCAACATAGGAGCACCTCAAAACATAAGGCAAATACTAACAGCCATAAAAGGGGAAATCAACAGTAACACAATCATAGTAGGGGACTTTAACACCCCACATTCACCAATGGACAGATAATCTAAAATGAAAAAGAATAAGGAAACACAAGCTTTAAGTGATACATTAAACAATATGGACTTAATTGATATTTATAGGACATTCCACCCAAAACAACAGAATACATATTTTTCTCAAGTGGTCATGGAACATTCTCCAGGATAGATCATATCTTGGGTCACAAATCAAGCCTTGGTAAATATAAGAAAACTGAAATTGTATCAAGTATCTTTTCTGACCACAATGCTATGAGACTATTTATTAATTACAGGAAAAGATGTGTAAAAAATACAAGCACATGGAGGCTACACAATACACTACTTAATAACGAAGCGATCACTGAAGAAATCAAAGGAGAAATAAAAAAATACCTAGAAACGAATGACAATGGAGACACGACGACCCAAAACCTATGGGATGCAGCAAAAGCAGTTCTATGAGGGAAGTTTATAGCAATACAATCTTACCTTAAGAAACAGGAAATATCCCAAATAAACAACCTAACCTTGCACCTAAAGCAAATAGAGAAAGAAGAACAAAAAAAACCCCAAAGTTAGCAGAAGGAAAGAAATCATAAAGATCAGATCAGAAATAAATTAAAAAGAAATGAAGGAAACGGTAAAAAAGATCAATAAAATTAAAAGTTGGTTCTTTGAGAAGATAAAAAAATTTGATAAACCATTAGCCAGACTCATAAAGAAAAAAAGGGAGGAGACTCAAATCAATAGAAATAGAAATGGAAAAGGAGAAGTAACAACTGTCACTGTAGAAATACAAACGATCATGAGAGATTACTACAAGCAACTCTATGCCAATAAAATGGACAACCTGGAAGAAATGGACAAATTCTTAGAAATGCACAGCCTGCCGAGACTGAACCAGGAAGAAATAGAAAATATGAACAGGCCAACCACAAGCACTGAAATTGAAACTGGGATTAAAAATCTTCCAACAAACAAAAGCCCAGGACCAGATGGCTTCACAGGAGAATTCTATCAAACATTTAGAGAAGAGCTAAGTCTGATCCTTCTCAAACTCTTCTAAAATACTGCAGAGGGAGGCACACTCCCCAACTCATTCTTCGAGGCCACCATCACCCTGATACCAAAACCAGACAAAGATATCACAAAGAGAGAAAACTACAGGCCAATATCACTGATGGACATAGATGCAAAAATCCTCAACAAAATACTAGCAAACAGAATCCAACAGCACATTAAAAGGATCATACACCATGATCAAGTGGGGTTTATTCCAGGAATGCAAGGATTCTTCAATATATGCAAATCAAACAACGTGATACACCATATTAACAAATTGAAGTAGAAAAACCGTATGATCATCTCAATAGATGCAGAGGAGGCTTTCGACAAAATTCAACACACATTTATGATAAAAGCCCTGCAGAAAGTAGGCATAGAATAAAGATCGTATATGACAAACACACAGCCAACATCGTCCTCAATGGTGAATAACTGAAACCATTTCCACTAAGATCAGGAACAACACAAGGTTGCACACTCTCACCACTATTATTCAACATAGTTTTGGAAGCGTTAACCACAGCAATCAGAGAAGACAAAGAAATAAAAGTAATCCAAATCGGAAAAGAAGAAGTAAAGTTGTCACTACTTGCAGATGATACTATACATAAAGAATCCTAAAGATGCTACCAGAAAACTACTAGAGCTAATCAATGAATTTGGTAAAGTAGCAGGATACAAAATTAATGCCCAGAAATCTCCTGCATTCCTATACACTAATGACGAAAAATTTGAAAATGAAATTAAGAAAACACTCTCATTTATCATTGCAACAAAAGGAATAAAATATATAGGAAAAACCTACCTAAGGAGACAAAAGACCTGTATGCAGAAAATTATAAGACACTGATGAAAGAAATTAAGGATGATACAAAGAGATGGAGAGATGTACCATGTTCTTGAATGGAAGAATCAACATTGTGAAAATGACAATACTACCCAAAGCAAACTACAGATTCAATGCAATCCCTATCAAACTACCACTGGCATTTTTCACAGTACTAGAACAAAAAATTTCACAATTTTTATGGAAACACAAAAGACCCTGAATAGCCAAAGCAATCTTGAGAACGAAAAATGGAGCCGGAGGAATCAGGCTCCCTGACTTAAGACCATACTACTAAGCTACAGTAATGAAGACAATATTATACTGGCACAAAATCAGAAATGTAGAGCAATGGAACAGGATAGAAAACCCAGAGATAAACCCACACACATATGGTCACCTTATCTTTGATAAACGAGGCAAACATATACAGTGGAGAAAAGACAGCCTCTTCAATAAGTGGTGCTGGGAAAACTGGACAGGTACATGTAAAAGTATGAAATTAGAACACTCCCTGACACCATACACAAAAATAAACTCAAAATGGATTAAAGACCTAAGGGTAAGGACAGACACTATCAAACTCTTAGAGGAAAACATAGGCAGAACACTCTATGACATAAATCACAGCAAGATCCTTTCTGACCCAGCTCCTAGAGAAATGGAAATAAAAACAAAAATAAACAAATGGGACCTAATGAAACTTCAAAGCTTTTGCACAGCAAAGGAAACCATAAACAAGACCAAAAGACAACCCTCAGAATGGGAGAAAATATGTGCAAATGAAGCAACTGACAGAGGATTAATCTCCAAGATTTACAAGCAGCTCATGCAGCTCAATAACAAAAAAACAAACAACCCAATCCAAAAACGGGCAGAAGACCTAAATAGACATTTCTCCAAAGAAGATATACAGATAGCCAACAAACACATGAAAGAATGCTCAACATCATTAATCATTAGAGAAATGCAAATCAAAACTACAATGAGATATCATCTCGCACCGGTCAGAATGGCCATCATCAAAAAATCTAGAAACAATAAATGCTGGAGAGGGTGTGGGGAAAACGGAACACTCTTGCACTGTTGGTGGGAATGTAAATTGATACAGCCACTATGGAGAACAGTATGGAGGTTCCTTAAAAATCTAAAAATAGAACTACCATATGACCCAGCAATCCCACTACTGGGCATATACCCTGAGAAAACCATAATTCAAAAAGAGTCATGTACCAAAATATTCATTGCAGCTTTATTTACAATAGCCAGAACATGGAAGCAACCTAAGTGTCCATCATCGGATGAATGGATAAAGAAGATGTGGCACATATATACAATGGAATATTACTCAGCCATAAAAAGAAATGAAATGGAGGTATTTGTAGTGAGGTGGATGGAGTTAGAGTCTGTCATACAGAGTGAAGTAAGTCAGAAAGAGAAAAACAAATACAGTATGCTAACACATATATATGGAATCTAAGGGGGAAAAAAAGGTCATGAAGAACCTAGTGGCAAGACGGGAATAAAGACACAGACCCACTAGAGAATGGTCTTGAGGATATGGGGAGGGGGAAGGGTAAGCTGTGACAAAGTGAGAGAGTGGAATGGACATATATGCACTACCAAATGGAAAATAGATAGCTAGTGGGAAGCAACCGCATAGCACAGGGAGATCAGCTCGGTGCTTTTTGACCACCTAGAGGGGTGGGATAGGGAAGGTAGGAGGGAAGGAGATGCAAGAGGGAAGAGATATGGGAACATATGTATATGTATAACTGATTCACTTAGTTATTATGCAGAAACTAACACACCATTGTAAAGCAAATATACTCCCATAAAGATGTTAAAAAATAACAAATAAAAGAATTTATTGTATATATATGTACAGTGGAATATTACTCAGCGCTAAAAAATGAAATGCTGCCATTTGCAGCAACATTGATGGGTATAAAGAATATTATGCCTCATGAAATAAGTCAGACAGAGAAAGACAAATACTCTATGATATCACTTATATATGAAATCTAAAAAATAATACAAAGGAATTTATATGCAAAGCAGACTCACAGGCATAGAAAACAAACTTGTGAATACCAAAGGGGGGAGAAAAGGGGGGAGGGACAAATTAGGAGTATGGGATTCACATATACAAACTACTGTATATAAGATAAATGAGCAACGAGTATTTACTCTATGTCACAGGGAATTATACCCATTATCTTGTAATAGTCTATAATACTGAATTACTATGCAGTGCACCTAAACCTAACAAAATATTGTAAGTCACCTAGACTTCAATTTAAAAAAAAAAAGAAAATAATTCCTAAGTTGGAAGCAAAAAATAAAAAAAGAAAAGAAAGAAAAAGAGAAAAAGAAAAGAAAACAGAAGAAAAAGAAAAGAAAAGGAAAAAAAATGGTATCCAGAAAAAAATGGCATCCAGAACCTTGAGAAATTTTCATGGCTTGGGAGACACTACTGATTCTCATTTTCACTCAATAAACTATAGAGAAAGAACACTTTTGAACAGCAAAGTACTACCAAAATGTGTCTTCATGTCAAGAACCAAATCAATGGGTTGCTTCCTGTCATTTGTTTAAATTTTCAACATATTAAGAAGGCATCCAGTAAATCCTTATAATTGGACAAAAAGCTCAAGGAGAAAATTTTGGACCTGGATCTCCTAAGGAAATCTGATAGATTCAAGGTATTAGCAATAATGTTGACCTTAGGGGCATATTTCAAAATAGGAGACGAATTCTTTGACTAGAATCAAATAGATGAGAAGACACAAGATGAGAGCATTGTACCACCAAGAGAAACACTAGCCTAGATTGAAAGAAACTGTTCAAGACAATACAACACTTACCTTTCCAACATCCTTTCTGCTTGAGCTGAAAGCAGGGAGAGAAAGCTTTTCAGTCTCCAGGAGATCATGTCCTTCAATTCTTTCTTGAGATGTAGTCAAATACAATAGCACAAAATAACAGCTTCCCCACAAATAAGGCCAAGGACTAAGGAGGAAAATGGCTAGGACCTATTCCCAGGGAGTGGATTCAAGGCCTCGTCAAGGAATACTTTCTTCTCCGAGATAACATCTGTCCAAGGGGATTTAAAATTTGTAGAACCTGATGACATCCTTGTGTCTCCCGTTCTTCACCTTTCCCAGTGGAGTGTTTATTATGGTTTCCCTGTCCCTGTTACATGATTGCATATTGTGTATGTGAGGGACACATAGGTTCTCCATTTTTCCTGCAGCTTTGGATCAAGAAGACCTGCATCCATATCTGATACAGAGACTATCTCACATCACCTGAAGATACTGGTCTTTAACTTAAAAAATAAAGGTAAAAACCAAGTTATTGTTTTGGACTTCTAGTAGTCTCTCTTAGAGAAAGTGTGCGTGTGTTCGGCATATGGGAAAAGGAGGATGTTGAATAGTGGAATAACAGAAAAGGTGGCCTGTGGGAGTTCATATTATATTCACCAAAAATTTTGGCTTCTCTCCCTGTGGGAAGATTATACACACCCCTTGCGTTGAACTCAGGAGTGGCTTTGCCCAATAAAATGTGGGTGAAAGTGATTAATGTCATTCCTAGGCATAGTGTTAAGATATGTGGATCACATCTCTTTTCTCTCTGCCATGAGACTGATAACATTCCAGACATTCTGGGTCCAAAAATGAAAATAACATACATCTGAGCCTCAGCTGACCTATGATGGACATTTAATATGAGCAAAAAATAAACTTTGATTGTTGGAAGCAAGAAAAAGAAATAAAAGAAAAGTACCTACTTTTAAAAAGGAAAAGTACCTACATAAAAAAAAGAAAACGTTTTTTCTCTTAACCTCAGTATAACTTACATAAAATTGTAAAGTATAACATTATGACCTAAGATAAAACAATTACCTTTTCTCCCTACCTGATCTCTCCTAAATTAGAAAACATTGAGTGAATATTTTTATTTTTATGTCAGTAGAGTTATATGCATAATTTCAATAAGAATCTGTTCTCCTTGCAACAGGAAAAAATTTGCAACATTGGTTATATTACCAAGGCTTGGACTGGGTTTTTATATTTGACAGGGATGTATATTGAATCAGATGTGACCATAGAGCTTTAAAGAAGAATGACTGTGAGTAGCTAGTGCCTATGAAGCTGCTCTTAAGAAAAACCAGTCCGGACTTCTCTGGTGGTGCCGTGGTTAAGAATCCGTCTGCCAGTGCAGGGGACAGGGGTACAAGTCCTGTTCTGGGAAGATCTCACATGCCGCAGAGCAGCTAAGCCCGTGCGCTACAACTGCTGAGCCTGTGCTCTAAAGCCCGTGAGCCACAACTGCTGAGCCCATGTGCAGCAACTACTGAAGCCTGTGCACCAGAGCCTGAGCTCTGCAAGAAGAGAAGCCACTGAAATGAGAAGCCCGTGCACTGCAACCAAGAGTAGCCCCTGCTCGCTGCAACTAGAGAAAGCCGGCACACAGCAACTGAAGACCCAATGCAACCGTAAACAAACAAACAAACAAACAAACATTAAAAAGAAAAAGAAAAACCAGTCTGTACCTGTCTTTAAAATTCTCTGCCTGACAGGTCAGTAAAGAAGTTCACTTCTTGGCAGGCCCGGGAAAATTAGGATATTTGTAGGGTGTTGAAAAAAGAGGATTTCACCCAAATTCATATATATTTCAGGCAAAATCTGGGGGCAACTTCGCCTTGGCTCCCTAGCCTCCAGAGGCTTTGAAAAGTCCAATCTGAGATTCTTTATGAAAAGTTCTAGCAAAACAAACTCAAGAGACCTGTGTGGCCTAACTTGATATGCTTATGTAAATAATTAAGCCAATTTTAATGACTAGACTTACTTTGCAAACAAATTAGTCTAACTTTGATTCTCTTTAATAGGAAAGTTGTAGGCCTTAGAGAGACAAATAGTTTTAATGGAAAACTATAGTGTGCCCTTGTGGCTTCCTTCTTGTAAGTTTGCCAGTCCTTGACAATCTTGAATTCTCCTAGATCTTCCAATATCTAGCTAAAACTTCCCAAATTAACATTTCCAATTATTCTCTCTTCTGACTTGGAATCACTGAGAAATTAAAAGTTATTTTTTCCCCTTAAGCCCTGCACACTGAACTTGGATAACACAATATAAACTTCAAGGAAATAACCACAACAGATTATGAAATAGCCTTCCTCCTGATTGCTGTGTGAACAACTCAGTACCTTGAACAACTGATGCTATTATCACAGACATTCAAACTGCAAACCAGGAAATCCACTGGGTTGCTACTTCTGTCCTCACTCTAACATCTAAAGATGGTTTGAACACAATATCTAGAATACTTCTTCATTGACTGACCTCTAGAATAAAAAACTGGGTTTTTAACATTAATCTTTGGTTTTATTTTACTTTCTTAGAATCTCCTCCTCATTAAATACCTGATAGTTAGCATCAGCCCGCAAATACCTGCTACCACCAAGTCTCAACAGATAATTCAGCCAACCCTTAATAAACAAAAGGTAACTGAAGAAGAAATTGACTTATATTGTTCAAAGTAAAGGAGAATATATTTTCTTAAGCATCAGAGGGAGCTGACAAAGATTCTTTGTTTAACCAACTTTAGTCAAGCTCCTGAACATTTCTTAGGACCATGTGCACTTCCTTGTAAAATCTTTACCAAGAACCAAGCTAAGTCAGTTTAGCAAGAGTTTCTCATCTTCTATTTCTGAGCATGCTTCATATCTAATATTTCTTCTCATCTTTCTTCATTCAACAAATGATGACTGAACTGACTGTCCTGTCTATAGCAAGAATCCTGTTAGATTGATTTAGAAAAAGAAATCCCTTACCTTAATATTTCTTATTAGCAGTTTTCCAAACAGTGGCCCCTATCAGGCTCTTGACTATTAATTTCCATTTCCCCATGCTGTATTCGGAATTAAACAAGGTCTACTTTCCCTATTACAATATTCCTGGATTAATATGTTTTTAGTGTTTTAACTACTATCCAGTTATGTGTCCTTTAACTTTAGAATTGATCACCCCAGCAAGCACAAATTATACTTTCTTTTGATTCAGAGACATGAGAAGCCCAATGTGGCCAGGTGGCATTCTTAAGTTTTAGTTCAGGAAAATCACTGTTGTGTCTCTGTGGTAAGCATTCCTTTCTCTGGAACTAAGTTCAACAGATCATAATATCACAGAAACAAGAAGCACAATGCTAATAGGCACTAAGGGGTATAGTGAGTGGTGTCCTTCTCCTTTCCACCCATTCATTCCTAAACACATGAACACTGGTTATCAGATAAACAGTACCATATATGGGATTCTGATTCAGAGCATAAACAGTCTCCTAAAAAATCTTACCTCAGAAATGCAACATATTGCCATCTATCTGACACTGTAACTGAGTCTTCAAAAGGCCCTTAAACTACTATAACAAGTCAGTTGCTTCATGATGGTGGAAACATGGTAGGATAGTTAATTCCATGAGCATTGGCCCCTTGCCATATTTCTCTTGCTGTGATATGAGTTCATTAATCCAAAGCAATATTGTATGGAAAACATAATAATGGATAAGGCATACTGTATGCAGGAACAACAAATCTGCACCAAGGTTAAGTGTGCATTCCAGTATGATCAGAATGTTGCTCCTTTTATGATAGAAAAGTCCAGTGTAATCAACCTGCCATGAAGTAGCTGCATCATCACTTTTTGGGATGGTTTTGCTGTCAGCTGCTGGCAGATTGGGCACTCAGCCTTGGCAAGTCAAAGTAATATTCCTGAAGAGGGATCAGGATGGTGGAGTAAGAATACATGGAGCTCACCTTCCCCCACAGACACATCAAAAATACATCTACATCTATTCTCACAGAAAACTAACTGGAAATTGTCAGATCTCCTATACAAACAAAGCTGCAAGAAAGATCTTCACATAACTGGGTAGGAGGGGAAAAAAAGGCATCGGGTCAGGACCAGCACCCTGGGAGGTATCTGTGAGAAAGAGAAGGTCCTCACAGACAGAACCTTGCCCAGGTGAGCCCCCTTGCCTGCTGAAAACTACACTGGGACAGATGGAGGAACTAGTAAAACCTAGACTGTACTCAAAAGGAGTGTTTGTGTGTTGGCTTGCTAACAATCAGGGTGGAGAGACACTTGCACTGGTGGCTGCTGCCTCACTGCACATCGTAATCTGAAGGAGTGAACAATCCAGCCCCACTTGCTCTACATCTCAGCCTGGCACAAGATTGGGGCAGAGATACAGTCTAGCAGTGCAGAGACAGACTGGGGTGCCTGAGGGGTGATCCAGATGGAACCATGGAGACCATTGTCATTGCACCCAGGAGGAACTGGGACAGACCTGACAGACATTGTCAGTGCACTCACCAGGCCACGCCACAAGAAGGCACAGTGGCTAAGCACTGAATCTTGGACAGACAGACCCTGAGAGGAGACTCAATCTAGCTGTGTAGAGACAGCCCAGAGGGCCTGGGGTTGGAGATTTCCTATATTTGGGCTTGGAGGCCATTCAAATAATGAAGCAGACCTCACCAGTCAACTAGACCTCATATCAGCACATGCACACTGGTGTTGACTCTGGCTGTGGAGCCCATTGTCAGCAAATACATGATGGGGGTGGTTCATCCGCAGCACATATTTTCTACATGCACACCATTCTGCCCCATAGGAGTACACAGTGACAGGGCTCTGAGTCTCAGGTGGACAAGCCCTGGGCAGAAGTTCATTTCACAGGGGAGCACACCAACGTTGCCCACTCCACACCACAACTTGGCCCTGGAACTGGGATGGACAGTTCCTGGGAGAATTCTTCCCCAAAAGAGGCCTATGTCTCAAGTGGCAGCAGAGCCACCTCAATTCCTGCAGCCATGACACCACAAACCCCAGCCACAGCCTACATCACAGCACAACCTTGTGTTAAATCTGAGACAAACACAAGGGAGAAAGGGACTTGACCTTGGACTGTTTCTGGGTGAAGCCATGGATCATGGCACTGGCAGGCCATAGGCTCACTGTGACCACACAGACATTACATGCTTCAGCAATCACCTCCTTTGAGGCAGGACAATGGAGGCAATAGAGCCTGATCAAATCCAAACCTCAGGGCTTGTACTGCAACAAATGAGGTGCAGGCTCTGCCTCTGACAAGACAGTGACAGCCATGAAGCAAAGAGTCGGCTTCATCTCACATCCAGCACAGGCTCTGAAAACCACAACACCAATCACACACCTTATCTAGGGGATAACAGCCAGCACAGTCTGAGGAAAGACGTGACTGACATCCATACTAAAACTAGCCATTGCACGAAAAATATTGGACACAAACAGTCTACACAAGGATGCACCTATATAAAAACACCCATTCAGGACCAGAGTAGATAACTGTTTATCTTAAATTCATAGACAGAGGATTCTAAGTAAAATGAAAAAGCAGAGGAACTACTCCCAATTAATAGAACAAGAGATCCACTGGAAGAACAAATAATGAAGCAGACCTCACCAGTCAACTGGACCCCAAGTTCAAAAAAGAAGTAATAAGAATCCTGAAGGAATTAAGAAAGATTATTAATAGAAGTGTAAATCATTGTAACAAGGAAATAGAAACTGTAAAGACGAAATAATAAAAATTAGACAATTCAGTTGGTGGAATGGAAGGAATGACTAGCAGATTAAATGACACAGAAGAATAAATAAGTGATCTGGAAGACACAATCACGGAAATCACCCAATCAGAACAGCAGACAGAAAAACAAATAAAAAAAAAAAGAAAGCAACATACGAGATCTATGAAATAATAAAAAGAAAGCCAACCTATGCATAATAGAGTTTCTAGAAGGAGAAGAGAGAGAACAGGGAAGCAAAAATGTATTTGAAGAATACTGACAACTTCCCAAACATAAATAAGGAAAAAGAATATCCAGGTACAGGAAGAACAGAGTGTCCCAAACAAGATGAACCCAAACAGACCCATACCAAGACATATCAAAATTAAAATAGCAAAATTAAAGATAAAGAGAGGATTCTAAATGTAGCCAGAGAAAAACAAAGAGTTAATTACAAGGGAATCCCCATTAGTCTAGCAGGTGATTTCTCTGAAGAATATTTGCAGGCCAGAATGGAATGGCATGATATATTCAAAGTCCTGAAAAGGAAAAACCTGCAACCTAGAATACTCTACCCAATAAGATTATCATTTAGAATGAAAGGAGAGATTAAAATTTCTCAGACAAACAAAAAGTAAGAGAACCCAGCATTACTAAACCTACCCTAAAAGAAATATTGAACAGTCTTCTCTACATAGAAAAGAAGCAAGAATCTATAGGAAAGGGAAAATCACAATAGGAAAGTCAAACATATAGAGGAATTGAAGATCACTTAAATAAAACAGTACATAGATTTAAAAACAATTTAACAATTTGTGAAAGAGTTTATAACTACAATAAACAGCAAAAGGATAAACATGAAGATGTAAAATCAGACATCAAAATCACAAAATTTGTGGAAGAGAAGTGTTAAATTGTAGATCTTTTAGAATTTGTTTGAACTTGTATGAAAATAAGTTTAAAGCCAGTAGATATAGTTAAGGGTCAAAATATTTGAAGTCCATGGTAACCACAAATCAAAAACATAGAATAGATTTACAAAACCCAAAAAGAAAGAAACTTAAACATACTACAAAAGAAAATCATCAATTCACAAAAGGAAAAACAAGAAGAAAAAGAAATGAACAAAGGACACTACAAAAACAACTGGAAACTAAGGTTTAAAATGGCAATAAGTACATACCTATCAATAACTACTTTAATTGTTAATGGGCTAAATGCTCCAATCAAAAGACATGGGGGATGGATTGAGTTAAAAAAAAAAAAACAACTTCAATATGCTGCCTACAAGAGACTCACATCAGGGTGAAAGACACACACAGATTGGAAGTGAGAGAATGGAAAAAGATATTTCATATAAAGAGAAATGACAAGAAAGCAGGGGTAGCAATACTCATATTAGACAAAATAGGCCTTAAAACAAAGGCTATAGTAGAACACAATAATATTATATAACGATAAGGGGATCAATACAAAAAGAGGATATTACAATTGTTAGCATATATGCACCCAATATAGAAGCCCCTAATATATTAGACAAATACTCACAGACATAAAGGGAGAAATTGACAAGGATATAATAATAGTAGGAGATATTAACACCACACTGACATCAATGGACAGACATCAAGGGACAGATCATTCAGACAGAAAATCAATAAGGCAATAGACGTCCTAAATGAAACACTAGACCACCAGACGAGCTTAACTGATACATACAGAACACTATGTAAAAAAAAAAAAAACACAGAGTACACATTCTTTTCAAGTGCCCATGGAACATTCTCTAGGATAAACCACATACTAGGTCACAAAAAATTATCAGAATTTTTAAGAGTATAGAAATTAATTCAAGCATCTTTTCTGATGACAATGGTATGAAACTAAATATCAACCACAGAAAGAAAAATGGGAAAATAATATGCACATGGAGACTAAACAAGGTACTACTAAAAAAAGCAATGGGTCAATGATGAAATCAAAGAATAAATTAGAAAATACCTCAAGAGAAATAACAATGAAAACACAACCACACAAGATCTATAGGAGGCAGCCAAAGCTGTCCTAAGAGAGAAGTTCATAGCAATACAGGCCTTCTACAAGGAAAAAAGGAAACCTCAAATAAACAATTTAACCTAACATTTAAAAGAATTAGAAAAAGAATAACAAACAAAACCCATATTCAGCAAAAGGAAAGAAATAATAAAGATCAAAGAATAAATAAATAAAATAGATATTAACAAAGAGAATGATAGAAAAGAACAGCAAAATAAATAGCTGTTTTTCTGAAAAGTTGAACAAAGTTGACAAACCTCTATCCAGGCTCACCAAGAAGAAAGGAGAGAGAACCCAAATAAACAAAATTTTTAAAAAGTGAAAGAGGAGAAATAACAACTGATACTACAGAAATAAAAAAATCATAAGACAATACTATGAATAGTTATATGCCAACAAATTGGATAACCTAGAAAAAATGGACAAATTTCTAGAAACATGCAGCCTGCCAAGACTGAGTCAAAAAGAATGACAATATGAACAGACTAACCACTAGAAGTGAAATAAAATCTATGGAGAAAATAAAAAGAAACTCCCTGCAAACAAAAGTCCAGGACCCCATGGCTTCACTGGAGAATTCTACCAAACATAAAAAGAATAACATATACCTATACTTTTCAAACTCTTCCAGAAATTAAAGAAGAGGAAACACTCCAAAATTTATTCTATGAAGACACCATTTCCCTGATACCAAATTCAGACAAAGACATACAGAATAAAAAATTACAGGCCAAGACCTTTGATGAATATAGATACAAAATCATCAACAAATTATTAGTAAATCAAATCCAACAATGTACAAAAAAGATTATACACCATGATCAAGTTGGATTCATTCCAGTGACATCCTTCACTCAATATACATAAATCAATATGTGCGATAAACCACATTTACTAAAGGAAAGACAAAAAACATATGATTGATTTCAAAATGGTTCCTGTTTCTCTCCTAACAGAAGCAAAAGAGGAATTATTTCTGTTATTCACTGTGAGAACCTAGTCCACCTCCAAGAGTAACTTAAAAGCTGTGTGATAAACAAGGCCACTTGAAGAAAGGCAAACTATAAAGGGACTTTCTACCTAGACTGGAAACCAGAAGTTCTCACTTTAGCTTCTGAAATGACAATAAGTGCTATAAAGACAATAAGGAGGTGGGACAAGATGGTGGAGTAGAAGGACCTCGAGCTCACCTAATCTCAAGAGCACACTAAAATCACAAATATCTGCTGAACAACCATCTATAAAAAACACTGGAAGCTACCAAAAAAGATATTCTACATCCAAAGGCATAAAGAAGAAACCACAAAAGAGTAGAAGGGACACATTCCCACTATAATCAAATCCTATACCCCCCAGATAGGCGACCAACAAACTGGAGAATAAATATATTGCAGAAGTTCTCCCACAGGAGTGAGGGTTCTTAGGCCCATGTCAGGGTCCCCAGGCTGGGGATCTGACATCAGGAGGAGATGCTCACAGAACATTTGGCTTTGAAGGCCACTGGGGCTTAATTGCAAGAGCTCTACAGACTGCGGGAAACAGAAACTCCACCCTTGGAGGGTGCACACCATGTCTCATGCACACAGGGATATAGGACAAAAGCAGTGACTTCATAGGAGCCTGGCCAGACCTACCTGCTGGTCTTGTAGAGTCTCCTGGGAGGGTGGGAGGCAGCTGTTCATCACTCTGCAGATGGAAATAATGATGGTGGAAGTATCAGGGAGTGTCCATCAGCATGAGCTCTCCTACAGGCCCACATGTTGGCACCAAGACCTGGCCCCACCAAAAGGCCTGTAGGCTACAGTGTTGGGACACCTCAGAACACATAATCAACAGGGTGAGAACAAAGCCCCACCCATCAGCAGACAGGCTGCTTAAAACTTCCTGAGCCCACAGCTACCTCTAGACACACCCCTTGACAAGATCCTTCCCACTAGATGGCCAAGATGCAGCTCCACCAACCAGCAGGCAGGCACTGGTCCCTCTCATCAGGAAGAATGCACAAGACTCTAGACCAGCCTTACCCGTCAGGGAACAGACACCAGAAGTTAGGAAACTACAATTTGGCACACTGTGAATCTGAGTCTGCAAACACAGGACAGAATCTCCATCAGTACCATCTGGACCCTGGCCCTTTGGTGATGAGAGGGGAGTGTACTGCTGAGACACATAGGATATCCCTTACAGAGGGCCACTTCTCCAAGGTCGAGAATCATAACTAAGCTACTATGCAAAGGAATATTTTCCAGACAAAAGAACAAAACAATGTCTTCCAGACAAAAACCCCAAAAGAACAACTAAGTGAAGTGGAGATAAGCAATCTACCTGAGAAAGAGTTCAGAGTAATGACCATGAAGATGATCCAAGAACTTGGGAAAACAATGGATGCACAGAGTGAGAAGTTAAAAAGTTTTTAACAAGGAGTTAGAAAATATAAAGAACAAGCAGTAGAAAAATACAACAACTGAAATGAAAAATACACTAGAAGGAATCAATAGCAGAATAACTGAGGCAGAAGAAAGGATAAGTGAGTTGGAAGACAGAATGGTGGAAATCACTGCAAAAGAACAGAAAAAAGAAAAAAGAATGAAAAGAAATGAGGACAGCTTACAAGAATTCTGGGACAATATCAAATGCACCAACATTCGCATCATAGGGGTTGCAGAAGGAGAAGAGAGAGAGAAAGGGCCTGAGAAAATATTTGAAGACATAATAGCTAAAAATTTCCCTAATATGGGAAAGGAAACAGTCACCCAAGTCCAGGAAGCACAGAGTGTCCTATACAGGCTTAACCCAAGGAAGAACATGCTGAGAAACATAGTAATCAAATTGTCAAAAAATTAAGATAAACAGAAAATATTAAAAGCAACAAGGGAAAAGCAATAAATAACATACAAGGAAATCCCTATAAGGTTATCAGCTGATGTTTCACCAGAAAATCTGCAGGCCTGAAGGGAGGGGTATGGTATATTTAAAGTGATGAAAGGGGAAAACCTACAACCAAGATTACTCTACCCAGCAATGCTCTAATTAAGATTTGATGAAGAAATCAAAAGGTTTACAGACAAGCAAAAGCTAAAAGAATTCAACTCCACCAAACCAGCTTTACAACAAATACTAAAAGAACTTCTCTAAGCAGAAAAGAAAGGTCACAACTAGAAACAAGAAAATGACAAAATAGGAAAGCTCACCAGTAAAGGAAAACATACATTAAATGTAGGAAAGCATGCACACACGAATATGATATCTAAACCAGAAACTGTGAGAGGAAGAGAGTACAAATGCAGGATATTTAAAATGCATTGGGACCTTCCTTCCCACACATACAGTAGATATACATCTACACGTGGAACTGCTCCTACAGAACACCCACAGAACGCTGGCAGAAGACGTCAGACCTCCCAAAAGGCAAGAAAATCCCCACGTACTTGGGTAGGGCAAAAGAAAAAAGAAATAACAGAGACAAAAGAATAGGGATGGGACGTGCACCAGTGGGAGGGAGCTGTGAAGGAGGAAAGGTTTCCACACACTAGTAAGCCCCTTCGTGGGCAGAGACTGTGGGTGGCGGAGGGGGGAAGCTTCGGAGCCATGGAGGAGAGCACAGCAACAGGGGTGTGGAGGGCAAAGCTGAGAGATTCCCGCCTGGAGGATCAGTGCCGAGCAGTGCTCACCAGCCCGAGAGGCTTGTCTGCTCAGCCGCTGGGGCGGGCGGGGCTGGAAGCTGAGGCTCGGGCTTCGGTGATAGCCAGGAGGGAGTCCGGGAAAAAGTCTACAGCAGCCGAAGAGGCAAGAGACTTTTTCTTGCCACTTTGTTTCACGGCGCGCAAGGAGAGGGGATTCAGAGCACCGCCTAAATGAACTCCAGAGTACGGGCGCGAGCCGCGGCTATCAGCGCGGACCCCAGAGACAGGCGCGAGCCGCGGTTATCAGCGCAGACCCCAGAGACGGGCAGGAGACACTAAGGCTGCTGCTGCCGCCACCAAGAAGCCTGTGTGCAAGCACAGGTCACTCTCCACACCGCCCCTGCCGGAAGCCTGTGCAGCCTGCCACGGCCAGGGTCCCGTGATCGGGGACAACTTCCCCGGGAGAACGCACGGCGCGCCTCAGGCTGCTGCAACGTCACGCCGGCCTCTGCCACCACAGGCTCATCCCACATCAGTGCCCCTCCCTCCCCCCAGCCTGAGTAAGCCAGAGCCCCCGAAGCAGCTTCTCCTTTAACCCCGTTCTGTCTGGGCGGGGAACAGACGCCCTCAGGCGACCTACATGCAGAGGCAGGTCCAAATCCAAAGCTGAACCCCGGGAGCTGTACGAACAAAGAAGAGAAAGGGAAATCTCTCCCAGCAGCCTCAGAAGCACCGGATTAAAGCTCTACAAACAACTTGATGTGCCTGCATCTGTTGAATACCTGAATAGACAACGAATCACCCCATATTCAAGAGGTGGACTTTGGGAGCAGGATATATTAATTTTTCCCCTTTTCCTTTTTTAGTGAGTGTATATGTGTATGCTTCTGGGTGAGATTTTGTCTGTATAGCTTTGCTTTCACCATTAGTCCTAGGGTTAGGTCCGTCCGTGTTTTCTTTTGTTTTGTTTTGTTTTTATAACTTAAAAAAAAATTTTTCCCTGATAAATGATTTCTTAATATTTTTTTCCTTATTTTCTATTTTTAGAAATTAAAAAAAAAATTTTTATAATAAGTTTTTTCATATTTTTTATTATAAAAAATTTTTTCTTACTAAATTTTTTTCTTAATAATTTTTTCTCTTATTTTTTACTATAAAAAATTAATAAATCAATTTTTAAAAATTAAAAAAAATCTTTTTCTGAATACATTTATTCTTAATAATTTTTTTCTTATTTTTTATTATAATAGCTTTATTTTATTTTATTTTATCCTCTTTCTTTCTTTCTATTTTTTTCTCCCTTTTATTCTGAGCTGTGTGGATGAAAGTCTCTTGATGTTCCAGCCAGGCATCAGGGCTGTGCCTCTGAGGTGGGAGAGCCAACTTCAGGACACTGGTCCACAAGAGACCTCCCAGCTCCACGTAATACCAAACAGCAAAAATCTCTCAGAGATCTCCATCACAACATCAAGACCCAGCTTCACTCAACGACCAGCAAGCTACAGTGCTGGACACCCTATGCCAAACAACTAGCAAGACAGGAACACAGCCCCATCCATTAACAGAGGAGCTTCCAAAAATCATAATAAGGCCACAGACAACCCAAAACACACCACCAGGCGTGGACGTGCCCACCAGAAAGACAAGATCCAAACTCATCCACAAGAACACAGGCACTAGTCCCCTCCACCAGGAAGCCTACACAACCCACTGAACCAACCTTAGCCACTGGGGACAGATACCAAAAACAACGGAAACTACGAACCTACAGCCTGTGAAAAGGAGACCCCAAACACAGTAAGATAAGCAAAATGAGAAGACAAAAAACACACAGCAGGTGAAGGAGCAGGGTCAAAACACACCAGACCTAACAAATGAAGAGGAAATAGGCAGTCTACCTGAAAAATAATTCAGAATAATGATAGTAAAGGTGATCCAACATCTAGGAAATACAATAGACAAAATGCAAGAAACATTTAACAAGGATGTAGAAGAACTAAAGAGGAACCAAGCAACGATGAAAAACACAATAAATGAAATTAAAAATACTCTAGACGGGATCAATAGCAGAATAACTGAGGCAGAAGAACGGATAAGTGACCTGGAATATAAAATAGTGGAAATAACTACTGCAGAGCAGAATAAAGAAAAAAGAATGAAAAGAACTGAGGACAGTCTCAGAGACTTCTGGGACAACATTAAACGCACCAACATTCGAATTATAGGGGTCCCAGAAGAAGAAGAGAAAAAGAAAGGGACTGAGAAAATACTTGAAGAGATTATAGTTGAAAACTTCCTTAATATGGGAAAGGAAATAATCAAGTCCTGGAAGCACAGAGAGCCCCATACAGGATAAATCCAAGGAGAAACACGCCAAGACACATATTAATCAAACGGTCAAAAATTAAATATAAAGAAAACATATTAAAAGCAGCAAGGGAAAAAGAACAAATAACACACAAGGGAATCCCCATAAGGTTAACATCTGATCTTTCAGCAGAAACTCTGCAAGCCAGAAGGGAGTGGCAGGATATACTTAAAGTCATGAAGGAGAAAAACCTACAACCAAGGTTACTCTACCCAGCAAGGATTTCATTCAGATTTGATGGAGAAAATAATACCTTTACAGACAAGCAAAAGATGAGAGTTCAGCACCACCAAACCAGCTTTACAACAAATGCTAAAGGAACTTCTCTAGGCAAGAAACACAAGAGAAGGAAAACACCTACAATAACAAACACAAAATATTTAAGAAAATGGGAATAGGAACATACATATCGATAATTACCTTAAATGTAAATGGATTAAATGCTCCCACCAAAAGACACAGACTGGCTGAATGGATACAAAAAGAAGACCCATATATATGCTGTCTACAAGAGACCCACTTCAGACCTAGAGATACATACAGACTGAAAGCGAGGGGATGGAAAAAGATATTCCATGCAAATGGAAATCAAAAGAAAGCTGGACTAGCAATTCTCATATCAGACAAAATAGACTTTAAAATAAAGACTATTACAAGAGACAAAGAAGGACACTACATAATGATCAAGGGATCAATCCAAGAGGAAGGTATAACAATTGTAAATATTTATGCACCCAACATAGGAGCACATCAATACATAAGGCAAATACTAACAGGCATAAAAGGGGAAATCGACAGCAACACAATCATAGTAGGGGTCTTTAACACCCCACTTTCACCAATGGACAGATCATCCAAAATGAAAATAAATAAGGAAACACAAGCTTTAAATGATACATTAAACAAGATGGACTTAATTGATATTTATAGGACATTCCACCCAAAAACAACAGAATACACATTTTTCTCAAGTACTCATGGAACATTCTCCAGGATAGATCATATCTTGGGTCACAAATCAAGCCTTGGTAAATTTAAGAAAATTGAAATCGTATCAAGTATCTTTTCCGACCATAATGCTATGAGACTAGATATCAATTACAGGAAAAGATCTGTAAAAAATACAAACACATGGAGGCTACACAATACACTACTTAATAACGAAGTGATCACTGAAGAAATCAAAGGGGAAATCAAAAAATACCTAGAAACAAATGACAATGGAGACACGACGACCCAAAACCTATGGGGTGCAGCAAAAGCAGTGCTAAGAGGGAAGTTTATAGCAATACAAGCCTACATCAAGAAACAGGAAAAATCTCGAATAAACAACCTAACCCTGCACCTAAAGCAATTAGAGAAAGAAGAGCAAAAAAACCCCAAAGCTAGCAGAAGGAAAGTAATCATAAAGATCAGATCAGAAATAAATGAAAAAGAAATGAAGGAAACAATAGCAAAAATCAATGAAACTAAAAGCTGGTTCTTCGAGAAGATAAACAAAACTGATAAAGCATTAGCCAGACTCATCAAGAGAAAAAGGGAGAAGACTCACATCAATAGAATTAGAAATGAAAAAGGAGAAGTAACCACTGACACTGCCGAAATACAAACGATCATGAGAGATTACTACAAGGAACTCTATGCAAATAAAATGGACAACCTGGAAGAAATGGACAGATTCTTAGAAATGCACAACCTGCCAATACTGAACCAGTAGGAAATAGAAAATATGAACACACCAATCACAAGCACTGAAATTGAAACTGTGATTAAAAATCTTCCAACAAAAAAAAGCCCAGGACCAGATGGCTTCACAAGCGAATTCTATCAAACATTTAAAGAGCTAACACCTATCCTTCTCAAACTCTTCCAAAATATTGCAGAGGGAGGAACACTCCCCAACTCATTCTACGAGGCCACTATCACCCTGATACCAAAACCAGACAAAGATGTCACAAGGAAGGAAAACTACAGGCCAATATCACTGATGAACATAGATGCAAAAATCCTCAACAAAATACTAGCAAACAGAATCCAACAGCACATTAAAAGGATCATACACCATGATCAAGTGGGGTTTATTCCAGGAATGCAAGGATTCTTCAATATACGCAAATCAATCAACGTGATACATCATATTAACCAATTGAAGGAGAAAAACCATATGATCATCTCAATAGATGCAGAGAAAGCTTTCAACAAAATTCAACACCCATTCATGATAAAAGCCCTGCAGAAAGTAGGCATAGAGGGAACTTTCCTCAACATAATAAAGGCCATATATGACAAACCCACAGCCAACATTGTCCTCAATGGTGAAAAACTGAAATCATTTCCACTAAGATCAGGAACAAGACAAGGTTGCCCACTCTCACCACTATTATTCAACATACTTTTGGAAGTGTTAGCCACAGTAATCAGAGAAGAAAAAGAAATAAAAGGAATCCAAATCGGAAAAGAAGAAGTAAAGCTGTCACTGTTTGCAGATGACATGATACTATACATAGAGAATCCTAAAACTGCCACCAGAGAACTATTAGAGCTAATCAATGAATTTGGTAAAGTAGCAGAATACAAAATTAATGCACAGAAATCTCTTCTATTCCTATACACTAAAGATGAAAACTCTAAATGTGAAATTAAGGAAACACTACCATTTACCATTGCAACAAAAAGAATAAAATATCTAGGAATAAACCTACCTAAGGAGACAAAAGACCTGTATGCAGAAAATTATAGGACACTGATGAAAGAAATTAAAGATGATACAAACAGATGGAGAGATATACCATGTTCTTGGATTGGAAGAATCAACATTGTGAAAATGACTCTACTACCCAAAGCACTCTACAGATTCAATGCAATCCCTATCAAACTACCATAGGCATTTTTCACAGAACTAGAACAAAAAATTTCACATTTGTATGGAGACACAAAAGACCCCGAATAGCCAAAGCAATCTTGAGAACGAGAAAGGGAGCTGGAGGAATCTGGCTCCCTGACTTCAGAGTATATTACAAAGCTACAGTAATCAAGATAGTTTGGTACTGGCACAAAAAGAGAAATATAGATCAATGGAACGGGATAGAAAGCCCAGAGATAAACCCACGCACATATGGTCACCTTATCTTTGACAAAGGAGGCAAGCATATACAGTGGAGAAAAGACAGTCTCTTCAATAAGTGGTGCTGGGAAAATTGGTCAGGTACATGTAAAAGTATGAAATTAGAACACTCCCTAACACCATACACAAAAATAAACTCAGAATGGATTAACGACCTAAGTGTAAAGCCAAACACTATCAGACTCTTAGAGGAAAACATAGGCAGAACACTCTGTGACATAAATCGCAGCAAGATCCTTTTTGACCCAGCTCCTAGAGAAATGGAAATAAAAACACAAATAAACAAATCGGACCTAATGAAACTTCAAAGCTTTTGCACAGCAAAGGAAACCATAAACAAGACCAAAAGACAACCTCAGAATGGGAGAAAATAGTTGCAAATGAAGCAACTGACGAAGGATTAATCTGCAAGATTTATAAGCAGCTCATGCAGCTCAATAACAAAAAAACAAACAACCCAATCCAAAAATGGGCAGAAGACCTAAATAGACATTTCTCCAAAGAAGATATACAGATGGCCAACAGACACATGAAAGAATGCTCAACATCCTTAATCATTAGAGAAATGCAAATCAAAAGTACAATGAGGTATCATCTCACACCAGTCAGAATGGCCATCATCAAAAAATCTAGAAACAATAAATGCTGGAGAGGGTGTGGAGAAAAGGGAACACTCTTGCACTGTTGGTGGGAATGTAAATTGATACAGCCACTATGGAGAACAGTATGGAGGTTCCTTAAAAAACTAAAAATAGAACTACCATACGACACAGCCATCCAACTACTGGGCATATACCCTGAGAAAACCATAATTCAAAAAGTGTCATGTACCAAAATGTTCATTGCAGCTCTATTTACAATAACCAGAACATGGAAGCAACCTAAGTGTCCATCATTGGATGAATGGATAAAGAAGATGTGGCACATATATACAATGGAATATTACTCAGCCATAAAAAGAAATGAAATGAAGGTATTTGTAATGAGGTGGATGGAGTTAGAGTCTGTCATACAGAGTGAAGTAAGTCAGAAAGAAAAAAACAAATACAGTATGCTAACATATATATGGAATCTAAGGGAAAAAAAAGGTCATGAAGAATCTAGTGGCAAGATGGGAATAAAGACACAGACCTACTAAAGAATGGACTTGAGGATATGGGGAGGGGGAGGGGTGAGACGTGACAGGGTGAGAGAGTGTCATGGACATATATACACTACCAAATGTAAAAT
The DNA here is from genome assembly GCF_009873245.2 of Balaenoptera musculus. Lineage (NCBI taxonomy): Eukaryota > Metazoa > Chordata > Mammalia > Artiodactyla > Balaenopteridae > Balaenoptera > Balaenoptera musculus. The sequence goes on along the minus strand of NC_045786.1, from coordinate 55,019,863 downwards.
AGATAGCTAGTGGGAAGCAGCCGCATAGCACAGGGAGATCAGCTCGGTGCTTTGTGACCGCCTGGGTGGGTGGGATGGGGAGTGTGGGAGGGAGGGAGATGCAGGAGGGAGGAGATATGGGAACATGTGTATATGTGTAGCTGATTCAGTTTGTTATAAAGCAGAAACTAACACACCATTGTCAAGCAATTATACTTCAATAAACATGTTTAAAAAAATGCATTGGAAATTAAGAGATCATCAACTTAAAACAATCATTTGTATATGTATAGACAGTTATATTAAATCCTCATGGTAATAGCAAAAAAAAATGTAAAATAGGTATACACATGAAAAAGAAAAAGGTATTCAAACACAACACTAAAGATAGTCATCAAATCACAAGGGAAGAGAACAAAAGAGGAAAAGAGGAAAATAAGATCTACAAAAATGAACCAAAGCAGTAAACAAAATAATGACATGGACATACATATTGAAAATTCCCTTAAATATAAACGGATTAAATGTTCCCACCAAAAGACACAGACTGGCTGAATGGATACAGAAACAATACCCTTATATATGCTGTCTGCAAGAGACCCACATCAGATGTAGACATATACAGACTGAAGTTAGGGGATGGAAAAAGTTATTCCATGCAAATGGAAATCAACAGAAAGCTGGAGTAGCAGTACTCATATCAGACAAAATAGACTTTAAAGTAAAGGCTGTTACAAGAGATAAATAAAGACACTACATAATGATCAAGGGATCAATCTATGAAGAAGATATAACAATTGTAAATATATATACACCCAACACAGAAACACCTCAATATATAAGGCACATGTTAAAGACATAAAAGGAGAAATTGAGAGCCACACAATAATAGTGGGCCTGAGACTAGAGTCACATTCTGACAGATCTTGTCCTGGTGTGCTAGTGTGCTCAGAGAGAATCTGTGGGTCTTAATTCATTGGTGAGGGCACGCAGTACCCCTAGGAGTGACCCAATGGGAAACATGCCCTCCCTGGAAAAAAATAACTAATAATGGGGGATTTTAACACCTCACTTACCATCCAGACAGAAAATCCATAAGAAACCACAGGCCTTAAATGACACATTAGACCACATGGAATTAATTGATATTTACAGAGTATTCCATCTGAAAGCAAAAGAATACATATTCTTTTCAACTGCACATGGAACATTCTCCAGTATAGATTACATGCCTGGCCTCAAAGCAAGCCTATGTAAACTTAAAATTGAAATCATATGAAGCATCTTTTCTGACCGCAACACTATAAGATTAGAAATTGACTAGGAAAAAAAAAAAGAAAAACACAGAAAAAATGTGGAGGCCAAACAATATGCTACTAAACATCCAATGGATCATGGAAGAACTTGAAAAGGAAATCAAAAAATGACTAGAGACAAATAAAAATGAAAACACGATGATCTAAAATCTATGGGACACAACAAAAGCAATTCTAACAGAAAAGTTTATGGTGATACAAGCTTACCTCAGGAAACAAGAAAAATTTCAAATAAACAACCTAACTGTACGCCTAAAGCAACTAGAGAAAGAAGAACAAACAAAACCTAACGTTAGCAGAAGGAAAGACATCATAAAACTCAGAAGAGAAATAAATAAAATACAGACTAAGAAAACAGTAGAAAAGATGAATGAAACTAAAAGCTGGTCCTTTGAAAAGATAAACAAAATTGTTAAACCTTTAGCCAGACTCATCAAGAAAAAAAAAAAAAAGGGAGAGGGCCTAAGTCAATAAAATTAGAATAAAAAAGTAGTGACAACGGACACCACAGAAATAAAAAGGACCATAGAGACTGTTACAAGCAACTATATATAAAATGGACAACCAAGAAGAAATGGACAAATTCATAGAAAGTTACAATCTCCCAACACTGAGGCAGGAAAAAATAGAAACTATGAACAGACCAATTACAAGTACTGACTTTTAATTTTATTTATTTATATTTATTTTTGCTGTGTTGGGTCTTCATTTCTGTGCAAGGGCTTTCTCTAGTTGTGGCAAGCGGGGGCCTCTCTTCATCGTGGTGCATGGGCCTCTCACCATCGTGGCCTCTCTTGCTGTGGAGCACAGGCTCCAGACGCGCAGGCTCAGTAATTGTGGCTCACGGGCCCAGTCGCTCCATGGCATGTGGAATCTTCCCAGACCAGGGCTCGAACCCGTGTCCCCTGCATTGGCAGGCAGATTCTCAACTGCTGCACCACCAGGGAAGCCCAAGTACTGACTTTTAATCTGTGATTTTTCAAATTCCAACAAAAAAAAGTCCAGGACCAGATGGCTTCAAAGGTGAATTCTATCAAACAGTTAGAGAAGAGATAACACCTACCCTTCTCAAACTCTTCCAAAAAAATTGCAGAGGAAGAAACCTTTCCAAAGACATTCAATGTGGCTACCATCACCCTGATACCAAAACCAGACAAAGATATCACACAAAAAGGAAAATTTCAGGCCAATGTCACCAGTGAATGTAAACGCAAAAATCCTCCACAAAATACTAGAGAACAGAATCCAACGACACATTAAAAGGATAATACACCATGATCAAGTGGGATTCATGCCAGGGAGGCAAGGATTCTTCAATAAAATCGAGTCAGTTAATGTGATACACCACATCAACAAATAGAAGAATAAAAACCATATGATCATATCAATAGACGCAAAAATGCTTTTGATAAAATTCAACACCCATTTATGATAAAAAAAAAACTCTTTAGAAAGTGGGCATAGAGGGAACCTATCTCAACATAATAAAGGACATATATGACAAACCGACAACAAACATCATTCTCAATGGTGAGAAACTGAAAGCATTTCCTCTAAGATCAGGAACAGGAAAGGATGTCCACTCTTGTCACTTTTATTCAACATAGTTTTGGAAGTCATACCCACGGCAATCAGAGAAGAAACAGAAATTAAAGGAATCCAAATTTGAAAAGAAGAAGTAAAACTCACTCTTTGCATGTGACATGCAACTATACATAGAAAATCCTAAAGATGTTACCAAAAAAAACTAGATCTCATCAATGAATTCAGTAAAGTTTCGGGATACAAAATTAATACACAGAAATCTCTTGCATTCCTATACACTAACAATGAAAAATCGCAAAAAGACATTAAGAAAACAATCCTATTTAACTTCACATCAAAGAATAAAACACCTAGGAATAAACCTACCTAAGTAGGCAAAAGATCTGCACTGAGAAAACTATAAGGTGCTGATGTAAGAAATAAAAGATGACACAAGGAGATGGAGAGATATACCATGTTCTTGGGTTGGAAGAATCAATATTGTCAAAATGACTATACTACCCAAAGTGATCCACAGATTCAATGCAATCCCTATCAAATCACCAATGGCATTTTTCACAGAATCAGAACAAAAATTTTTACAATTTGTAGGGAAACACAAAAGTCCCCAAATAGCCAAAGCAATCTTCAGAAAGAAAAAACAGAGTTGGAGCCATCAGGCGCCCTGACTTCAGACTATACTACAAAGCTACAGTCAACAAAACAGTATGGTATTGGCACAAAAACAGAAATATAGATCAATGGAACAGGATATAAAGTCCAGAGATAAACCCAAACACCTATGCTCACCTAATCTATGACAAAGGAGGCAAAAATATACAATAGAGAAAAGACAGTCTGTTCAATAAGTGGTGTTGAATACCTAAAACAATCTTGAGAAAGAAAAATGGAGCTGGAGGAATCAGGCTCCCTGACTTCAGACTATACTACAAAGCTACAGTAATCAAGACAGTATGGTCCTGGCACAGAACCAGAACTATAGATCAGTAGAAACGGACAGAAAGCCCAGAGATAAACCATGCACATATGGTTACCTTACCCTTGACAAAGGAGGCAAGAATATGCAATGGAGAAAAGACAGCCTCTTCAACAAGTGGTGCTGGGAAAACTGGAAAGCTACATGTAAAATAATGAAATTAGAACACTTCCTAACACGATACACAAAAAATAAACTCAAAATGGATTAAAGACCTAAATGTAAGGCCAGACACTATAAAACTCTTAGGGGAAAACATAGGAAGAACACTCTATGACATAAATCACAGCAAGATCCTCTTTGACCCACCTCCTAGAGTAATGGAAACAAAAACAAAAAAACCAAACGAGACCTAATGAAACTTAAAAGCTTTTGCACAACAAAGGAAACCATAAGCAAGATGAAAAGACAACCCTCAGAATGGGAGAAAATAGTTGCAAATGAAGCAACTGACAAAGGATTAATCTCCAAAATATACAAGCAACTCATGTAGCTCAATATCAAAGAAACAAACGACCCAATCCAAAAATGGGCAGAAGACCTAAATAGACATTTCTCCAAAGAAGACATACAATTGCCAACAATTCACGTGAAAGGATGCTCAACACCACTAATCATTAGAGAAATGTAAATCAAAACCACAATGAGGTATCACCTCACACCAGTCAGAATGGCCATCATCAAAAAGTCTACAAATAATACATGCTGGAGAGGGTGTGGAGAAAAGGGAACCCTCCTACACTCTTGGTGGGAATAAAAATTGGTACAGCCACTATGGAGAACAGTATGGAGGTTCCTTAAAAAACTAAAAATAGAACTACCATATACTCCAGCAATCTCGCTATGTGGAATATACCCTGAGAAAACCATAATTCAAAAAGAGTCATGTACCACAATGCTCACTGCAGCACTATTTACAATAGCCAGGACATGGAAGCAACCTAAATGTCCATCGACAGATGAATGGATAAAGAAGATGTGGCACATATATACAAAGGAATATTACTCAGCCATAAAAAAAGAACAAAATAATATTACTCAGCCATTTACACCAACATGGATGGACTTAGTGATTGTGAAACTGCATGAAGTAAGTCAGACAGAGAAAGACAAATATCATATGATACTGCTTATATGTGGAATCTAAAAAAAAAAAGGGTACAAATGAACCTATTTACGAAACAGAATTGGAGTCACAGTTGTAGAAAAAAAATTTACAGTTATCAGTGGGGTAAGGGGGGAGGGAAGGATAAATTGGGAGCCTGGGAATTAACATATACACACCACTATATATAAAATAGTTAACTAAGAAAGACCTACTGTATAGCACAGGGAACTCTTTTCAATATTTTGTAATGACCTGCATGGGAAAAGAATCTAAAAAAGTGTGGAGATATATATATATATATATATATATATATATATATATAACTGATACACATTACCATACATCAGAAACTAACACAAAATTGTAAATCAAATATACGTTAATAAAATTTTTTAAAAATTTATATGGAAACACAAAAGTCCCCAAATAGCCAAAGAAATCTTGAGAAAGAAAAACAGTTCTTCTAATCAGGCTCCCTGACTTCAGACTAGACTACAAAGCCACAATAATCAAAGCAATATGGTACTGGCACAAACACAGAAATATAGATCAATGGAACAGTATAGAAAGCCAAGAAATAAACCCATGAACTTGTGGTCAATTAATCTATGATAAAGGAGGCAAGAATATGCAATGGAGAAAAGACAGTCTCTTCAATAAGTGGTGCTGGGAAAACTGGACAGCTACATTAAAAGAATAAAAGTAAAACATTCTCTAACTCCCATACACAAAAGTAAACTCAAAATGGATTAAAAACCTAAATGTGAGACCAGATATATAAAAACTTCTAGAGGGAAGCATAAGAAGAAACCTCTCTGACAGATATCGCAGCAACATCTTTTTGGATGTGTCTCCTAGAGGAATGCAAATAAAAACAAAAATAAACAAATAGGACCTAATTAAACTTGAGAGCTTTTTCACAGGAAAGGATACCATAAACAAAATAAAAAGAAAACCTACAGAATGGGAGAAATTTGCAAACAATGCAATGGACAAGGGCTTAAATCCCAAATATAGAAACAGCTCATACAGCTTGGTAACAAAAAACCAAACAAACCAATCAAAAATGGGCAGAAGATCTAAATAAAGATTTCTCTAAAGAAGACATACAGATGGCCGAAAGGCACATGAAAAGATGCAAAACAGTGCTAATTATTAGATAAATGAACTTCATAATTACAATGAGGTACCACTTCACACCAGTCAGAATGACAGTCATCAAAATGTCTACAAATAATAAATGCTGGAGAGGGTGTGGAGAAAAGGGAACCCTCCTACACTGTTGGTGGGAATGTAAACTGTTACAGCCACTATGGAGAACAGTACGAAATTTTGTTTAAAAATGAAAAATAAAGCTAACATATGATCCTGCAATCCCATTCCTGAGCATATATTTGAAGAAGGACATAATTTGAAAAGATACATGCACCCCAATGTTCACTGCAGAACTATTTACAATAGCCAAGACTAGGAAGCAACCTAAATACCCATCGACATATGAATTGATAAAGAAGATGTGGTGGAATATTACTCAGCCATAAAAAATAATGAAATAATGCCATTTGTAGCAACATGGGTGGCCTTAGAGATTATCATACTAAGTGAAGTAAGCCAAACAGAGAAAGATGAATATCATATGATATTGCTTATATATGGAATCTTAAAGAAAATGATACAAATAAACTCATATACAAAACAAAAATAGACCCACAGACATAGAAAACAAACCTATGGTTACCAAAGGGGAAGGAGGAGGAGGGATAAATTAAGAGTTTGGGATTAACATATACATACTACCATATATAAAATAGATAACCAACAAGGACCTATTGTATAGCACAGGGAAATATACTCAGTGTTTTATAATAACCTATAAGAGAAATGAATCTGAAAAAGAATATATATATGCATATATATATTCTTTTATATATATATATATAAAACTGAATCATCTTTGTGCTATATACCTGCAACTAACACAGCATTGTAAATCAATAAATCAACTTCAATTTTTTTAAATGTAAAAAAAGATAATAAAGCAGGATATTGTGATAAAGAAAAAAAGTTTTTAAAAATCGCATCATCATCTCAATAGATACAAAAAATGCATTTGACAAAATTCAACATCCATTCATAATAAAACTCACACCAAAGTACACATAGAGAGAACATATCTAACATGATGAAAGCCATTTATGACAAATGCACACCCAACACAATACTAAACAGTGACAAACTGAAAGAATTCCCAGTAAATTCAGGAACAAGATAAGGATACCCACTCTCACCACCTCTATTCAACAAAAGATTGCAAATCCTAGCCAGAGCAATTAAACAAGAAAAAGGAATAAAAGGTATCCACATTGAAAGCAAAGAGGTCAGTCACTATTTGAAGATAACATGATACTCTCTATAGAGAACCCTAAAGTCTCCACCGAACTATTAGAACTAATAAATAAATCAAGTAAGGTAGCATAATACAAGATTAATATACTGGAATTCTTTGTATTTCTTTACACAGACAATGAAAGAACAAAAAGAGAAAAACTAAAAAGACATTCCTATTTGGAATCCTATAAAATACATAGAAATGATCTTAAACAAGGAGGTGAAATACCTACATGCTGAAAACTATAAAACATTGATAAAGGAAATTAAAGATGATTCAAATAAGTGAAAGATATCCCATGCTTTCAGAATGGACAAATTAATATTGTTAAAATGACCATACTACCCAAAGCAATCTACAGATTTAATACAATCCTTATCAAAATGCCCATGACATTTTTCACAGAACTAGAACAAATAATCCTAAAATTTATATGGAACCACAAAAGACCCAGAATTGCCAAAGCAATCCTGAGGAAAAAGAACAAAGCTGGAGGCATAATCCTTTCAGACTTCAGACTTCTCTACAGAGCTACAGAAATCAAATCAGTATGGTATTGGCACAAAAACAGACATATAGATCAATGAAACAGAATAGAGAGCCCAGAAATAAACCCACACACCTACAGTCAATCTACAACAAAGGACGGAACAATGTGCAGTGGAGTAAAGACATTCACTTCAACAAGTGGTGTTGGGAAAGTTGGACAGCTACGTGTAAATCAATGAAAGTAGAACACTCCCTCACACCATATACAATGATAAACTCAAAATATTTTAGAGATCTATGCATAAGACATGACACCATAAAACTTCTGGAAGAGAAGGCAAAACATTCTCAGACATAAATCGTAGCAGCATTTACTTAGATGAGTCTCCCAAGGCAAAAGAAATAAAAGCAAAAATCAACAAATGGGACTTAATCAAACTTAAAAGTTTTGTACAGAAAAACGACAACTTACAGAAATTATGGAGAATATTTGCAAATGATGTGACTGACAAGGGGCGTTCAAAATATACAAACAGCCCATACACCTCAATATCAAAACAATAAACAACCCAATCAAAAAATGGAAAAAGATCTAAATAGATATTTCTCCAAAGAAGACATGCCTATGGCTAATCTGCATATGAAAAGAGTCTCAACATCACAAATTATTACAGAAATGCTAATCAAAACATTAATGATGTATCACGTCACAATGGTCAGAACACCTATCTTCAAAATGTCTACAAATAATAAATGCTGGAGACTTGTGTAGAAAAGAGAATCCTCCTACACTGTTGGTGGAAATGTAAATTGGTGCAGCCAGTGTTAAAAACAGTATGGAGGTTCCTTAAAAAACTAAAAATAGAGCTACCATGTGTCCCAGCAATCCCACTCCTGAGTATACATCCAGAAAAGATGAAAACTCTAATTTGAAAAGACACAGGCACTCCAATGTTCATAGCAGCATTATTTACAATAGCCAAGACATGTAAACAACCCAAGTACCCATCAACAGGTGATTGCCTTAAGAAGATATGGATATATATATATATATATATATATATATATATATATATATATATATATATACACACACACACACACACACACACACACACACACACACATACAATTACTCCGCCATAAAAAAAGAATAAGATGTTGCCATTTGCAGCAACATGGATGGGGCTAGAGAATATTATACTTAGTGAAGTAAGTCAGAGAAAGACAAATATTATATAATGTTACTTACAGGTAGAATCTAAAATCATAATGCAAATAAATCTATACACAAAACAGAAACGGACTCACAGACATAGAAAGCAAACTTATAGTTACGAAATGGGAAAGGGATGGGGGAGGGATAAATTAGGAGCATGGTATTAACAGATACAAACTATTACACATAAAATAGATAAGCAGCAAGGATTTACTGTATAGCACAGGGAACTATATTCAATATCTTGCAATAATCTATAATGGAAAATAATCTGAATCATATATATATGATATATATATATATATATATCTCACTTTGCTGTACACCTGAAACAGACACACTATTTACTGTAAATCAATTATACTTCAAAAAAAGAAGATATTTCACATAATCCTTATCACAAATTTTTTACTTCATCTTATACTACGGTAATTTTAAATCAATACTGTTTTTTTTTTAAACATCTTTATTGAAGTATAATTGCTTTACAATGGTGTGTTAGTTTCTGCTTTAAAACAAAGTGAATCAGTTATACATATACATATGTTCCCATATCTCTTCCCTCTTGCATCTCCCTCCCTCCCACCCTCCCTATCCCACCCCTATAGGTGGTCACAAAGCACCGAGCTGATCTCCCTGTGCTCTGCAGCTGCTTCCCACTAGTTATCTATTTTACATTTGGTAGTGCATATATGTACATGACACTCTCTTACCCTGTCACATCTCACCCCTCCCCCTTCCCATATCCTCAAGTCCATTCTTTAGTAGGTCTGTGTCTTTATTCCCATCTTGCCACTAGGTTCTTCATGACCTTTTTTTTTCCCCTTAGATTCCATATATATGTTAGCATACTGTATTTGTTTTTTTCTTTCTGACTTACTTCACACTGTATGACAGACTCTAACTCCATCCACCTCATTACAAATACCTCCATTTCATTTCTTTTTATGGCTGACTAATATTCCATTCTATATATGTGCCACATCTTCTTTATCCATTCATCTGATGATGGACACTTAGGTTGCTTCCATGTTCTGGCTATCGTAAATAGAGCTGCAATGAACATTTTGGTACATGACTCTTTTTGAATTATGGTTTTCTCAGGGTATATGCCCAGTAGTGGGATTGTTGGGTCGTATGGTAGTTCTATTTGTAGTTTTTTAAGGAACCTCCATACTGTTCTCCAAAGTGGCTGTATCAATTTACATTCCCACCAACAGTGCAAGAGTGTTCCCTTTTCTCCACACCCTCTCCAGCATTTATTGTTTCTAGATTTTTTGATGATGGCCATTCTGACCGGTGTGAGATGATACCTCATTGTAGTTTTGACTTGCATTTCTCTAATGATTAAGGATGTTGAGCATTCTTTCATGTGTCTGTTGGCCATCTGTATATCTTCTTTGGAGAAATGTCTATTTAGGTCTTCTGCCCATTTTTGGATTGGTTTGTTTGTTTTTTTGTTATTGAGCGGCATGAGCTGCTTGTAAATCTTGGAGATTAATCCTTTGTCAGTTGCTTCATTTGCAACTATTTTCTCCCATTTTGAGGGTTGTCTTTTGGTCTTGTTTATGGTTTCCTTTGCTGTGCAAAAGCTTTTAAGTTCCATTAGGGATCATTTGTTTATTTGTGTTTTTATTTCCATTTCTCTAGGAGCTGGGTCAAAAAGGATCTTGCTGCGATTTATGTCACAGAGTGTTCTGCCTATGTTTTCCTCTAAGAGTTTGATAGTGTCTGGCTTTACACTTAGGTCTTTAATCCATTCTGAGTTTATTTTTGTGTATGGTGTTAGGGAGTGTTCTAATTTCATACTTTTACATGTACCTGACCAATTTTCCCAGCACCACTTATTGAAGAGACTGTCTTTTCTCCACTGTATATGCTTGCCTCCTTTATCAAAGATAAGGTGACCATATGTGCATGGGTTTATCTCTGGGCTTTCTATCCCGTTCCATTGATCTATATTTCTCTTTTTGTGCCAGTACCAAACTATCTTGATTACTGTAGCTTTGTAATATACTCTGAAGTCAGGGAGCCAGATTCCTCCAGCTCCCTTTCTCGTTCTCAAGATTGCTTTGGCTATTCGGGGTCTTTTGTCTCTCCATACAAATTGTGAAATTTTTTGTTCTAGTTCTGTGAAAAATGCCAGTGGTAGTTTGATAGGGATTGCATTGAATCTGTAGATTGCTTTGGGTAGTAGAGTCATTTTCACAATGTTGATTCTTCCAATCCAAGAACATGGTATATCTCTCCATCTATTTGTATCATCTTTAATTTCTTTCATCAGTGTCCTATAATTTTCTGCATACAGGTCTTTTGTCTCCTTAGGTAGGTTTATTCCTAGATATTTTATTCTTTTTGTTGCAATGGTAAATGGTAGTGTTTCCTTAATTTCACATTTAGAGTTTTCATCATTAGTGTATAGGAATGCAAGAGATTTCTGTGCATTAATTTTGTATTCTGCTACTTTACCAAATTCATTGATTAGCTCTAATAGTTCTCTGGTGGCAGTTTTAGGATTCTCTATGTATAGTATCATGTCATCTGCAAACAGTGACAGCTTTACTTCTTCTTTTCCGATTTGGATTCCTTTTATTTCTTTTTCTTCTCTGATTGCTGTGGCTAACACTTCCAAAAGTATGTTGAATAATAGTGGCGAGAGTGAGCAACCTTGTCTTGTTCCTGATCTTAGTGGAAATGATTTCAGTTTTTCACCATTGAGGACAATGTTGGCTGTGGGTTTGTCATATATGGCCTTTATTATGTTGAGGAAAGTTCCCTCTATGCCTACTTTCTGCAGGGCTTTTATCATGAATGGGTGTTGAATTTTGTCGAAAGCTTTCTCTGCATCTATTGAGATGATCGTATGGTTTTTCTCCTTCAATTGGTTAATATGATGTATCACGTTGATTGATTTGCGTATATTGAAGAATCCTTGCATTCCTGGAATAAACCCCACTTGATCATGGTGTATGATCCTTTTAATGTGCTGTTGGATTCTGTTTGCTAGTATTTTGTTGAGGATTTTTGCATCTATGTTCATCAGTGATATTGGCCTGTAGTTTTCTTTCCTTGTGACATCTTTGTCTGGTTTTGGTATCAGGGTGATGGTGGCCTCGTAGAATGAGTTGGGGAGTGTTCCTCCCTCTGCAATATTTTGGAAGAGTTTGAGAAGGATAGGTGTTAGCTCTTTAAATGTTTGATAGAATTCGCTAGTGAAGCCATCTGGTCCTGGGCTTTTTTTTTGTTGGAAGATTTTTAATCACAGTTTCAATTTCAGTGCTTGTGATTGGTGTGTTCATATTTTCTATTTCCTACTGGTTCAGTCTCGGCAGGTTGTGCATTTCTAAGAATCTGTCCATTTCTTCCAAGTTGTCCATTTTATTGGCATAGAGTTTCTTTTAGTAATCTCTCATGATCGTTTGTATTTCGGCAGTGTCAGTGGTTACTTCTCCTTTTTCATTTCTAATTCTATTGATGTGAGTCTTCTCCCTTTTTCTCTTGATGAGTCTGGCTAATGGTTTATCAATTTTGCTTATCTTCTCGAAGAACCAGCTTTTAGTTTCATTGATTTTTGCTATTGTTTCCTTCATTTCTTTTTCATTTATTTCTGATCTGATCTTTATGATTTCTTTCCTTCTGCTAGCTTTGGGGTGTTTTTGCTCTTCTTTCTCTAATTGCTTTAGGTGCAAGGTTAGGTTGTTTATTCGAGATTTTTCCTGTTTCTTGATGTAGGCTTGTATTGCTATAAACTTCCCTCTTAGCACTGCTTTTGCTGCACCCCATAGGTTTTGGGTCGTCGTGTCTCCATTGTCATTTGTTTCTAGGTATTTTTTGATTTCCCCTTTGATTTCTTCAGTGATCACTTCGTTATTAAGTAGTGTATTGTGTAGCCTCCATGTGTTTGTATTTTTTACAGATCTTTTCCTGTGATTGATATCTAGTCTCATAGCGTTGTGGTTGGAAAAGATATTTGATATGATTTCAATTTTCTTAAATTTACCAAGGCTTGATTTGGGTCCCAACATATGGTCTATCCTGGAGAATGTTCCATGAGCACTTGAAAAATATGTGTATTCTGTTGTTTTTGGGTGGAAGGTCCTATAAATATCAATTAAGTCCGTCTTGTTTAATGTGTCATTTAAAGCTTGTGTTTCCTTATTTATTTTCATTTTGGATGATCTGTCCATTGGTGAAAGTGGGGTGTTAAAGTCCCCTACTTTGATTGTGTTACTGTCGATTTCCCCTTTTATGGCTGTTAGTATTTGCCTTATGTATTGATGTGCTCCTATGTTGGGTGCATAAATATTTACAATTGTTATACCTTCCTCTTTGATCGATTGCTTGATCATTATATAGTGTCCGTCTTTGTCTCTTGTAATAGTCTTTATTTTTAACTCTATTTTGTCTGATATGAGAATTGCTACTCCAGCTTTCTTTTGATTTCCATTTGCATGGAATATCTTTTTCCATCCCCTCACTTTCAGTCTGTATGTGTCTCTAGGTCTGAAGTGGGTCTCTTGTAGACAGCATATATATGGGTCTTCTTTTTGTATCCATTCAGCCAGTCTGTGTCTTTTGGTGGGAGCATTTAATCCATTTACTTTTCAGGTAATTATTAATATGTATGTTCCTATTCCCATTTTCTTAAATGTTTTGGGTTTGTTATTGAAGGTGTTTTCCTTCTCTTGTGTTTCTTGCCTAGAGAAGTTCCTTTAGCATTTGTTGTAAAGCTGGTTTGGCGGTGCTGAACTCTCTCATCTTTTGCTTGTCTGTAAAGGTATTAATTTCTCCATCAATCTGAATGAGATCCTTGCTGGGTAGAGAAACCTTGGTTGTAGGTTTTTCTCTTTCATCACTTTAAGTATATCCTGCCACTCCCTTCTGGCTTGCAGAGTTTCTGCTGAAAGATCAGATATTAACCTTATGGGGATTCCCTTGTGTGTCATTTGTGGTTTTTCCCTTGCTGCTTTTAATATGTTTTCTTTATATTTATTTTTTGATAGTTTGATTAATATATGTCTTGCCTTGTTTCTCCTTGGATTTATCCTGTATGGGGCTCTCTGTGCTTTCAGGACTTGATTAACTATTTCCTTTCCCATATTAGGGAAGTTTTCAACTATAATCTCTTCAAATATTTTCTCAGTCCCTTTCTTTTACTCTTCTTCTTCTGGGACCCCTATAATTCGAATGTTGGTGCATTTAATGTTGTCCCAGAGGTCTCTGAGACTGTCCTCAGTTCTTTTCATTCTTTTTTCTTTATTCTGCTCTGCAGTAGTTATTTCCACTATTTTATCTTCCAGGTCACTTATCCGTTCTTCTGCCTCAGTTATTCTGCTATTGATCCCGTGTAGAGTATTTTTAATTTCATTTATTGTGTTTTTCATCGTTGCTTGGTTCCTCTTTAGTTCTTCTACATCCTTGTTAAATATTTCTTGCATTTTGTCTATTCTCTTTCCAAGATTTTGTATCATCTTTACTATCATTATTCTGAATTATTTTTCAGGTAGACTGCCTATTTCCTCTTCATTTGTTAGGTCTGGTGTGTTTTGACCCTGCTCCTTCACCTGCTGTGTGTTTTTTGGCTTCTCATTTTGCTTATCTTACTGTGTTTGGGGTCTCCTTTTCACAGGCTGCAGGTTCGTAGTTTCCATTGTTTTCGGTATCTGTCCCCAGTGGTTAAGTTTGGTTCAGTGGGTTGTGTAGGCTTCCTGGTGGAGGGGACTAGTGCCTGTGTTCTGGTGGATGAGTTTGGATCTTGTCTTTCTGGTGGGCACGTCCACGTCTGGTGGTGTGTTTTGGGGTGTCTGTGGCCTTATTATGATTTTAGGCAGCCTCTCTGTTTATGGATTGGGCTGTGTTCCTGTCTTGCTAGTTGTTTGGCATAGGGTATTCAGCGCTGTAGCTTGCTGGTCGTTGAGTGAAGCTGGGTCTTGATGTTGAGATGGAGATCTCTGAGAGATTTTCACCGTTTGGTATTATGTGGAGCTGGGAGGTCTCTTGTGGACCAGTGTCCTGAAGTTGGCTCTCCCACCTCAGAGGCACAGCCCTGATGCCTGGCTGGAGCACCAAGAGCCTTTCATCCACACAGCTCAGAAAATAAGGGAGAAAAAAATAGAAAGAGAGAAAGAAAGAGGATAAAGTAAAATAAAATAAAGCTATTATAATAAAAAATAAGAAAAAAATTATTAAGAATAAATGTATTCAGAAAAAAATTTTTTTTTAAAACAGATTTATTAATTTTTTATAATAAAAAATAAAAAAATTATTAAGAAAAAAATTTATTAAGAAAAAATTTTTTAATTTTTTAAAATAAAAAATATGAAAAATCTTATTAAATTTTTTTTTAATTTCTAAATATAGAAAATAAGCAAAAAATTA
Organism: Balaenoptera musculus; assembly: GCF_009873245.2. Classification (NCBI taxonomy): domain Eukaryota; kingdom Metazoa; phylum Chordata; class Mammalia; order Artiodactyla; family Balaenopteridae; genus Balaenoptera; species Balaenoptera musculus. Next base: position 55,004,464 of record NC_045786.1, on the reverse strand, counting down.
TTAAGAAAACATTTATTAGGAAAAAAAAATTTTATGTTAAAAAAACCATAAAACAAAAAACCGGACGAACCTAACCCTAGGTCTAATGGTGAAAGCAAAGCTATACAGACAAAATCTCACCGAGAAGCATACACATATACACTCAGAAAAAAAGGAAAAGGGGAAAAATTGATATATCCTGCTCCCAAGGTCCACCGCTTGAATTTGGGATAATTCGTTGTCTATTCAGGTATTCAGCACATGCAGGCACATCAAGTTGTTTGTGGAGCCTTAATCCGCTGCTTCTGAGGCTGCTGGGAGAGATTTCCCTTTCTCTCCTTTGTTTGTACAGCTCCCGGGGTTCAGCTTTGGATACGTCAATGGAACAGAATAGAGAGCCCAGAAATAGACCAATATATATATGGTCAATTAATTTATGAAACATAAGCCAAAAATAAACAATAAGGAAAACATAAACTCATCAATAAAAGCTGTTGGGAAAACTAGTCAGCCACATGCAAAAGAATAAAACTGGACAACTATCTTACACCATCCACAAAAATTAACTCAAAATAGATTAGAGACGTGAACATAAGACCTAAACACTGAAAATTCCCAGAAGAAAAATAGGCAGTAAGTTCCTTGACATCAGTCTTGGTGATGATTTTATTTCACACTAAATGCAAAGGCAACAAAAGCAAAAATAATTAAGTAAGACTATGTTAAACTAAAAGGAACCTACACAGCAAAGAAAACCATACATAATAAAAGGCAACCTATTGGATGGGAGCAAATTATATTTCTGATAAAGAGATAATTCCTAAAATTAAAAAAAAACTCATGTAACTCAACAGCAAAAAACAAAAACAGAAAGAAAGAAAGAAAGAAAATTGGATTTTAAAATGGACAGAGGATCTGAACAGACATTTTCCCAAAGACGTACAGATAGCCAACAGGTATGTGAAGAGGTGCTCAACATCACTAATCACCAGGGAAGTGCAAATATAAACCACAAGGAGATATCACCTCATGTTTATTAGAATTGCTACTATCAAAAGACAAAAAATGTGTTGCTGAGGATGTGAAGAAACTGTTACCAAACAGAACTTGAGCCCACTCACCTGCACACAGTAAAGCCAATATACTGACACCTGGTTGTGGTGAAGAAAAGTGACGTGTTTTTTGCAGGACACCGACCAAGGAGTCCAGTCATCTAGTGCTTAAAAGACCTGAATTCCCTGATGGCTTTCAGGGAAAGATTTGTAAAGACAGGATAAGGGAGAGGGGTTGTGGGGTGCATAATTAGCTCATGGACATTCTTCTGATTGATTGATAGTGACATAATCAGGAGTCAACATCATCAACCTTCTGTTTCAAACCAGTCTGAGGCCTATGGTTTGTGGGCAGCATACAGTTAACTTCTTCTACCTAGTGGGGGTTTCAGTATCTGCAAAACAGCTCAAAGGATATGACTCAGAATATTATCTATAGCCCTTGAGGAGGAATGAAATGTCCTTGACTTTGTTTAATGGCTAAATTATTATCATTTTGTCTTGCTTGACTGTTTTCCTCTTTCTGCATTTTCTAACTTATCTGATTAAATTTATTCTTTGGAACTCAGGGAAAGTCTTGGAGGCTAAAGTTTTTCTACAGACAAGAGGCAGGCAGAGGACATGGGAGGGTGCTCTATTCTGGGAAGGCCCTAAATTGTCCTGCTCAGTTACAAAATGGGAATCTTGTGCACTGTTGGTGGAAATGTAGATTGGTAGTGCTACTGTGGAAAACAATATGGAGGTTCCTCAAAAAACTAAAAATAGAACTACCATATGATCCATCAATTATACTTCTTGGTATTTATCCATAGGAAATGAAGCCCTAATCAAAAATATGGTATCCTTCAAGTTTATTTCAGCATTGTTTACAATAGCCAAGACATAGAAGCAAATGAAGTGCACATCAATGGATGACTGGATAAAGAAAATGTGAGATAGATAGATGATAGATCAATAGATAGATAGATAGATGATAGATAGATAGATATAAATAATGGAATGGAATATGACAGGATATTATTTAGCCATAAAAAAGAATAAAATCTTGCAATTTATGACAACTTGGATGGGCCTAGCACATTACACAAAGGGACAAAGTCAGACAGAGAAATGCAAGTGGTTTATGATCTCACTGATATGTGTAAACTAAAAACAAACAAACAAACAAAAAACAAAAAAGAAACTTATACAGAGAGCAGATTGGTGCTTGCTAGAGGTGGTGGGTGGGGTGTGGGCAAAATGGGTGAAGGAGGTCAAAAGGTAAAAACTTCCAGGTATGAAATAAATAAATCTTGGGGATGTAATTTATGGTAGGGTGACTGTAGTTAAAAATACTGTATTGTATATTTGAAATTTGCTATGATAGTACCTCTTAAAAGATGACAAGGAAAAACTGGGTAACTATGTGCGACGATGGATGTTAACTAAACTTATAATGGTGATAGTATTGCAATACTCTATATACAAAATTGAATCATCATGTTTTATATCAACATTATGTTTTAATACAATGTTATATGTAAATTATATATCAATTTTTAAAAATTAATAGCTTAATGTATGTCTTGCCCAGAGGTAAATTAAAAATAAAAAATAACTATATATTAACTTTTTATGTTCTCTATCTCTGTGATTTTTTGATACTTGCCTAATTTGTCAACAAGATAAATAACTGAAGGTGACAAGTGTGAAATTATCATCAATTTAAACATATTTGTTAATAACAAGTGAATTAAATAGATGTAAATAGGACAAAAGTTAATGAACTTTTAAAAATTGATCATGTTTTATAATATCTACTTAAAAGTCATTTCACAAAAAATTTGGTAACTTGAAACCTTAAAGCTATATTAAGTTAAGGCAAATAATGGATATTTCTTGAATATCCAAAATGTTTCCAAATAAGAAAATTATTGAAATTTCAGTTGTTGAACATATTGTATCTACCTTTACAATCTTGTTTTTATATGGTACAAAAAAACTAAATATATTGGGGTACATCTTTAAACATTAGATATTGTACAATGAAAAGGCATATTCCTCTAGAAAATTTGAAATAATGTGTTTATAAATTTGCTACAGAATAATAGTATGTGGCCAACAGTTAACAATTGCTTAATTCCTACTTTTCTCTGTAAAAGAAAGGTGACTAATGGTTAATGATTCTAATAAATATATGTAAATGAAATGACTATAACTAAGAAAGATAAAGAAAAAAACACTGTGTATGCAAGGAAAGTAAGGTATGTTTTTAATGAGGAAGTATATGAAGAATGTGATTTTGTTATGAAAAAAAAGAGAGTAATATTGTCCTAATGTGGAATGACCTCTTAATCCAGAATAAAAAAGAGGAAAGGTATAAGGCAAATACTGAATGGATTTTTTTTTTTAAGTTAGAAAGACTGTGGAAAAGGAATCTTGAAAGGAATATTATCTTGTGTGGGCAAATCTGGCAAAGATTGGATGAATTTATTTACAAGGTTTTTAGAATTTAGCCTTAGAATTAATAGTACATGAATGCAAAACCAGGATTTGGTTATTTCTCTATTAAAACAACAAGGTGTGTTTAGATTATGCCTGCTATTAAGAAGAAACTATTTTTTTCTTTACTTTCTATTTATTTAGTATGGAAAACCAAATTTTGCATTTTAATATAATTTCTTGTGCTTCATGTTGTCTTTATCAGGTCTTTGATTACTTAGGAAACAGAGTCTTATTAATAAAAGAGCTGGATTTTTAACAACTATGTAACATTTTGTATTTGCCTTTAAACTCTCTTGTCAGTTTGGTTAAATGATTAACTTGGTATAGTTTCACAGTGATCCTATTTAGTTGTGTTAAAACCCTTTGATATTTTTTTACAACTTCCCAAAACCAAATTATAAATGGAGTCTTTTTTATCTCAAACTAACATTGAGATTTCCCAGAGGGTTCCTGGAAATCGTCAAAGGATTTCTTTCTCCCTTTGTAAAAGGTAGATACTAAGTTAATTAAGTTTACTTGGTATATTAAATTACATGGAAAACATTGGCAAATAAAAAATGATGTTAAAAAAGAGTGTATATATATATTTGAGTCACTTTGCTGTACAGCAGAAATGAACACATCATTGTAAATCAACTATACTCCAATAAAAAAATGATGATAAACCTTCTTAGGTTTCTACGTTATTAATGAGGTATTCTAGAAATTATATGAAGTTCATAGATATTTGTCAATACACTCCAACTAATATGCTGAAATCCAGTATGTAACAGAAATAACTAATTTTCCTTATCAAATAAACTCTCATCAGAAGTTTAACTATAGCCTTTTAACAAGAATATACAATGGAGAAAAGACAGTTTTTCAATAAGTGGTGCTGGGAAAACTGGACAGCTACATGTAAAAGAATGAAGTTAGAACATTCTCTAACACCATACACAAAAATAAACTCAAAATGGATTAAAAATCTGAATGTAAGAGTGGATATTATAAAACTCTTGGAGGAAAACATAGGCAGAACACTTTCTGACATAAATCGCAGTGATATTGTTTTGGATCCACCTCCTAGAGTAATGAAAATGAAAACAAAAATAAACAAAAATGACCTAATTAAACTTAAAAGTTTTTGCACAGCTAAGGAAGCCATAAACAAAACAAAAAGACAATCCACAGAATTGGAGAAAATATTTGCAAATGAAGCAACTGACAAGGGATTAATCTCCAAAATACACAAATAGCTCATGCAGCTCAATTTTAAAAATTAAAATCAAAAAAAATGGGCAGAAAATCTAAATAGACATTTCTCCAAAGAAGACATACAGATGGCCAATAGGCACATGAAAAGATGCTCAACATCGCTAATTATTAGAGAAAATCAAATCAAAACTACAATGAGGTATCACCTCACAATGGTCAGAATGTCTACAAACAGTAAATGCTGGAGAGGGTGTGGAGAAAAGGGAACCCTCATACACTGTGTGTGGCGATGTAAATTGGTGCAGGCACTATGGAAAACAGTATGGAGTTTCTTTTAAAAACTAAAAATAGAACTACCATATGACCCAGCAATCCCACTCCTGGACATATATCTGGAGAAAATCATAATTCAAAACAATACATGCACCCTCAATATTCATTGAAACACTATTTACAACAGCCAGGACATGGAAGCAACCTAAATGTCCATCGACAGAGAAATGGATAAAGAAGATGTGGTACATATATACAATGGAATATTACTCAGCGATAAAAAAATAATGAAATAATGGTATTTGCAGCAACATGGATGGACCTAGAGATTATCATACTAAGTGAAGTAAATCAGACAAAGTTATCATATGATATCACTTATATGTGGAATCTTAAAAAAAAATGATACAAATGAACTTATTTACAAAACAGAAACAGACTCACAAACTTTGAAAGAAAACTTATGGTTACCAAAGGGAAAGAAGCAGGAGGGGCAAATTAGGAGTTCGGGATTAACATACACACACTACTATATATAAAATAGATAATCAACAAGGACCTAATGTGTAACACAGGGAACTATGATCAGTATTTTGTAATAACCTATATGGGGAAAGAATCTGAAAAAGAAATGATATAGGTATATGTATAACTGAATCGCTTTGCTTTGCACCTGAAACTAACACAACATAGTAAATCAACTATACTCCAACATAAAATAAAAATTAAATTTAAAAAAGAAGTTTAACTCTGACCTTTAAATCATTTAATTCATTCACAGACAGTTATTGCTTTGCTTCTTCTCCAAAAGTATTTACAATCAGTTAAAGAAAGTATGCTCCATCATGGGAACATTTGGATAATTTTGAAGCCATGCTCTGGACTGAGTAATAATTCACAGGAAGAATAAAGAAGCTGATTAATTCATAAAACTACTAACCCAATATTTAGCAGAACAAGAATTAATTACATCAAGCTAAATAAACTGATGAGGATGATCATAAATTTTTATGACTTTTGGTTTAAACATTGCTATTTTTTAATGTTTTGGCTATCATGTAGAAGTTAAACAATTTCTTATAGCAATTTGGTAAAGTATACATTTGTGAACAAATATGAAACTATTCCCTTTTTTCCCTTAACTGATTCCTGCACAATTCAAAAACCCTAGGTATTTTTATTTTTATGGCAATATAATTAGTTGCATAATTTCAATAAAAATCTGTTCTCCTTGTAAGAGAACCAAACTTGAAACATTTGTTATATTACCAATGCTCTGATTGGAATGTCATATTTGAAAATGTGCATGAAAACAGATATGAACAGAAAGCTTTAAGGAACTAAGCTTGAGATGAAGGAGTAAATCCTTATGAAACTCCCTTTGAAAACCAGCCTGTAACAGAGTTTTCCACCATACCGGTCAGTAAGGAATGTCATCTCCTGACAGGCTCAGTACCTAAATCTTTAGGTACTGCAGGCAAAATCTGGTAGCAAGTTATTGGCTTGGCTTCCTAGCCTTGAGAGGCTTTGAAAATTTCAACCTGAAATTCCTTATGAAAAGGTCCAATAAAGCAAACTCACAAGACCTATGTGATCAGTTGCTATTTTTACTTCACTTGTGTAAATAACCAGATCAAATTTAATGAGACTAAACTTATTTTGCAAACAAATTAGTCTTACTTTGATTATCTTTAATTGAAAGGGGGTGATTTTAGAGGAAAAAGTTATGATTCAATGGAAAGCTTGTGGATTCCATCTTGCACATTTTGCCATTTCATGCCAAAGCCTGAATTATTTTTTTTATCTCCAAGATCTGCCTACAACCCTCCAAATTAACATTTCCAATTTTATCATTTCTCACCTGGAATTATGCATTAACTTTACCTGTGCCATCATGGCTACTTTGTTCTCAGGCCCATTGGAAAATAACAAGGGTGACTGGGAAAAGAGTGATTAATATCCATGAGAACTGTCATTATAGCCACTTGATTATTGAAATCCTGGGGGTGGGGGCAGGGAAACGTCATGGATATACCAGTTCTAGGAGAGGAGAAGAAATTTTCCTTCCTTTGCCTTTTTCTATCATGACCCTCTTTGATTTGGTTGGTGCTCTCCCACATTGGTGAGGGCAGACATCTTTATCCAGTCTAATAAATCAAATGTTAATCCCTTACCTTCCAGAAAAATCCTGACACATTCAGAAATAATGTTTTACCAGGTATCTGGACTTCCCTTAACCCATCAAGTTGCTAATAAACATACGATGAACAGTCTTCCCCTTGTGAACTTGACACAAATATGCATTGCCTTTGAACATACTTACTCTTCAAATAAAGAAAGCAACAAGTCATAATTCTGCCTAACATGATAGAAGTATTATGCATACTACTGAAAACACACTAACGCTTTCCAAGAAGAGAGGTAAAGTCCTTCAGTAATGTTTACTGTTCTTCCAGGTATCTCATAAGAAATACTATGATGTAAAATTAAAAAGCTGATATAAAATTAATATGTCACATATTGTAATTGAGCAGGACCCTATGGGGCCTTCCCAGAACAGACCACTCCCACAATGTCCTTGGCCTGCCTCTTGTCTGTAGGAAAACTTGAGCCTTCAGGCCTTCCCCCAAGCTCCAAATGGTATACTTAATCAGAGAAGTGAGAAAATGCAGAAAAAAAGGAAAACAGTCAAGCAAGACAAAATAATAAATGTTTAGCCATTAAACCTTTAGTTCCTCCTCAAGGGCTATAGGAAATATTCTGAGTCATATCTTCTGAGCTGTTTTGCAGATACTGAAACCCCCACCAGGTAGAAGAAGTTAACTGTATGCTGCCCACAAGCATATAGACCCCAGACCAGTTAGAAACATAAGCTTGATGATGTTGACTCCTGATTGCCTCACCACCAACCAATCAGAAGAATTTCCATGAGTTTATCACACACCCCACAAACCCCCTCCCACATCCTGTCTTTAAAAACCTTTCCCTGAAAGCCTTCGGGGAGTTCAGGCCTTTTAGGCACTAGCTACCTGGACTCCTTGCTTGGCTCCCTGCAATAAATGTTACCCTTTCCTTCACCATAACCCAGTATCAGTAGATTGGCTTTACTGTGTGTGCTCAAGCATGCCCAAGTTTGGTTCAGTAACAATATTACAACATAATGAAATAATAAAGTTAGAAAGCAAAGACATTTGATATACACATATACAAGTATTCATAAAAAATGAGGAAATACTCATGACAATTACATCCCTCATTTCTGTCACTGGTCATGTGTTAGTAGGTGGTAATTATAACTACATCTACTATCCACTCTATATTGCCTTTGTATAAGCAAGCATTTCAGCTTGTAATAGTTCTTTACCTGGTGGAATGAATCAAACCTTCATTCCCGAAAAGTCTAGGCCTTTATTAGTCCTGCTTGGATTGAGTTGTGGTAGTTTTCCATTGACTTTACTCACAGGGAATGATAATAATAAGAGATACCCTAAGAGATATCCAGTACTCCAGGCATACTCTTTCCTACCTTCACTGTAGAGTCGTTGTCCAGTTTCTCTTTAGTAGTGACACAGATTCTTTGACTCACCATTCTTCAGTCAAGCTCCTAAACCTTCTCCAATGACCATCTGAGTATTTCCTTATGAAATCTTTACCAAGAACCTTGTTAAGTCAGTTTAACAAGGGTCTCTCATCCTTCGTTTGATCATCCTCAATAGCTAATTAGGTTTCTAAGCTTCTACCATCCTCCAGGTGATGACCTCTCAATCTGGCCTGTCTTCAGCAAACACTCTGTCAATTTAGTCAGAATTCTCTTCACCTTTTATGATTGCTGTTAGTAATTTTCCAACTACTGAAACCCATCAGGCACCTTAGATATAAATTCCCACTCACCCATGTTATATTCAGTTTTGAACCTGTTTCTTTACTGAGATCTCTTTCCCCTATTGCAATAGTCCTGAATAATTACCCATTTAAAAATGGTGTTTCTTTGAGTTATAAAACAGAATTGGATACAACAGAATTCTTACTGGAGATCAGAACCATTCACCCAGGACCGAAATTATACACCTTTGAAGACTTTGTCTCCAATCTTTACTAACTGATTGGAGATCCTTTGGTGAATCTAACTCCTAAAGCATTAATTCAGAGCCTTAAAGCTGCTAGGGATGGATTTTGATTTGTAAGATTTTGAGTATATTCTAGAAGCAGAGTTAGAGTCCCAGACAAAAAAAGCAGGGTTAAAGTCCTAGGCTTTTCTATAAGAAGCCAGTTTAGAGTCCCAGGCAAGCAAAAGCTGTCTGGTTTATCCAAGATTATCTGTTCATTAGAATTAAGGTACCACTAGTTAAGAACATAGGAGTTTCTCAGTGGACTGTTGAGCCCCCACTGACTATGCTCTGCCAACTCTACTTCCTTTCTTGCTTGCATGCTTTTACCAAGGATAATTTGGAATTTCAACAACCTCTTTGGGAAACTTAGGATATTCACGAGATGGATCCTGTAAGACTTCTACCTTCCTTACACCTTTGTTCCTCTTTCTTTATTTCAGTGTTTTGTATCTTTCTTCCAGTTGTCTTAAATCGTTCGTTATCATCTCCTTCAAACACCTACCTCCTTCCTCCCTATCTCTACCCTGCAAGACATGTTCCTTCCCACTTCAATCCCTAAGTTTTCTGTAACAACTTGAATTTTAGGTCCCCTACTCTCTATTGAGGTCTCTCAGGGAACTAAGGGACCCGTAAAAGCAATCAACTCAGGCTGAAAAAAATGGTTATTTGTAAACAGAACTAGATGTTTAGTCCACTCAGATTGATTTAGAGACATCAAGACAGCTGCTAGATATCACCTCATTTAATGGCCTAACATTTGTTCCATAGCCTCCACTAAATTACATGCCAGGGAAAAATAAAATCTTGACAGTTTCTCCACAAATATTGGTTAACAGGTAACTTAACTTGTCCCATTTTCCAGAAACAGAATTCAGACAAAAATATAAAGGGGTGATTAACCAGGGTGATTATATTACTATGTTTTACTGAGTCAGAGTATCTCTACTGACATCTGTCCATATGTTTTCTTTATATATCTATATATTTATTTTATGTATATGTGACATTTTCTATCTCTGCATGATAGTACAAAATTAATTTATAAAATTCCTTAAAGAAGTTTTATTCCAATTGTCAGAGATAAATGAGTTTCTATAAATTAAGCATTTCTCAAACTCTCAGAAATGTAAAAAAAAAAAAAATCCAAATTTTATAAGTTCCTTTATGTGGGATAATCTTTGACAATAAAGCTAGTTTTGAAAATTGTTGGTTAGGGATCAGCCCAGATGGAAGATTAGAAAGACCCTGAGCTCACTTCCTCTCATAGGCACACCAAATTTACAACAATTTACAGAGGAATCATCAATTAAGAAGACCATAACCTACTAGAAAAGACCTTCTACAGCTAAAGATATAAAGAAGGAACCACAACAAGATGTGTAGGAGTGGTGGAGTCACAATATAGTCAAATCCCATACCCTGGGGTGGGTGAGCCCCAAACAGGAGAATAATTACAATTGCAGAGGTTCTCCCAGAGGAGTGAGAGGTCTGAGCCCTCAGGCTCTCCAACCCAGAGGTCCTGTACTGGGAAAACAAGCCTCCCAAAATGTTTGACTTTGAAAGCCAGTGGGGTTTACATTCAGGAGTCCCAGAGAGCTGAGGTAAAGAGAGAATCTACTCTTAAAGGGCACACACAAAATCTCACATGCTCTGGGACTCAGGGCAGAAACAGTCACTTGGAAGGAGTCCGAGTCAGATATACCTGCTGATCTGGAGAGTCTCCAGGAGAAGCAGGATGAAAATACAGCTCAACTTCTGGACATAGACATAGGCAGCAGGAATTTTTGGGAGGGTCTTCTACCACAAGGACACTAGTGCTGGTAATCATCATTTTCAAATCCTCCTTCTAGCTTATTAGCCTCAAGACCCAGCCCAACTCCTGCTCAACAGCCAATAGGCACCAGTACTGAAACACCTCAAGCCAGGCAATTAACTGGACAGGGACACAACCCCACCAACCAGCAAGCAGGGTACCTTAAGATTGCCTGAGCCCACAGCAACCCCTGGGCGTGGCTCTGCCCACAAGAGGGCCAAGACCTGGCCCCACACACCACCAAATAGGCATTAAACCCAGCACCCCCAGGGCCCTGCAGCCAGAAAGCATGGGACACAGCTTCACCCATCAGTGGGCAGGCACAAGCCCCAGAATTCCTGGCCCCAACAAACAGTGACCTTGCTCAAGCCTCAGGATCAGCTTCACCAACCAGTGGTCAGATACCAGCCATAAGAGAACCACAGCCCCCCAGACTTAGCCCACACACCAGGAGGCCAGCTCTTGCTTTGGGATCTGCTGGGCCCTGGCTCTGCCCAGCAGCATGCCTGATCTAGACTCAGGACCAGGCTCATCCACTAGCAGGAGGACACCAGCTGCAAGACAATAGCAGTCCCACAGCCTGTAGACCCAGCCTGCCTACCAGAAGACCAGAACACACCCCAGGACTGGCTGGGCTCAGTCATAGCCCACTAGAAAGCAAACACAAAGTTTGGTACACCCTGAACCCTACATTCAGATGTTTCAGGGACTGGTACTACCCACCAGCAGTTTAACACCAGCTGTGGGACACTTGGGACCACGACTCTGCCTGCCCGTGAGCCAGAACAAGCCCTATGACCCCCCAGGGTTCAGTCAGCAGCTGGTAAACACCACACAAGGCAGGGCCCAGCAACCAACGAGATCAGGGAGCAACCAAGCCTGCCAGATCATCCACAGTAGTCAGCCTGCCAGAACAGAAGAATCCAAACAGCCCACATAGGGGGAAAACCTAGAGCATATAGCTCTGGTGATGAGAGAAGAGTGCACTGCTGGGATACATAGGATATCTCCTAAAAAGGCCACCACTACAAAGTCAGGAAAAATAACAAATGTACCAGATACATAGAAATATAAATAGCAAGTTAGACAAAATGAAGCTACAGAGGAATAGGTTCAAAACAAAAGAACAGGATAAAACCCAGAAGAAGAAATAAGTGAAATGAAGATAGTCCATCTACCCAAGAAAGAGTTCAGGGTAATGACCATAAGGATGATCAAAAGACTCCAGAGGATGGTTGCACAAAGCAAGAAGTTAGAAATATCTAACTAAGAGTCAAAAAATATAAAGAACAAAAAAACAGAGATGTAGGATACAATAAATGGAATGAAAAATACACTAGAAGGAATCAACAGTAGGCCAAATGATACAGAGGAATGAATCAGCAAGCTGAAAGACCAAGTAATGGAAATCACTGATGCTAAACTGGAAAAAGAAAAAGAATGAAAAGAAATGAGGACAGTTGAGGAGAACTCTGGGACATCAAGCACATTAATATTCATTTTACAAGGGATGAAGAAGGAGAAGAAAGAGATAGAAAGGTGCTGAGGACACGTTTGAAGACATAATACATGAAAACTTCCTGAATCTGAGAAAGGAATGATACATCCAGTCCAGGAAGCACAGAGAGTGCCAAACAAGTTTAACCTAGAGAGGAAAACACCAGGACACATTGTAACTTAAAAGGCAAAAATTAAAGATAAAGAGAGAATATTAAAAGCAAAAAGGGAAAAGCAACAAGTTACAAAAAAGGGAACTCCCATAAGGTTATAAGCCGACTTTTTAGCAGAAACTCTACAGGACAGAGGGTGTGGTAAAATATATAAAAGTGATGAAAGGGAAAAACCTACAAACATAATATTCCACCTGATAAGGCTCTCATTCAGATTTGATGGAGAGATCAAAAGTTTACAGACAAGCAAAAGCCAAACCGCCTTTACAGGAAATGTTAGAGGGACTTCTCTAAGTGAAAAAGAAAAGGGCACAACTAGAAACGTAAAAATTATGAAAGGGAAAGCCTATTGGTAAAAGCGAATACACTAAAGGAAGGAAATAATCCATCACAAAGCTAATAAGAAGGTAAAAAGATAAAAATTTGTAACATCATCTATGTCCAAAGTAAGGAGTTAAGACGTACACAAAATAATTACATTTAAAATATATTGTCAAGAACAGAATAATCATAAGGAAAAGTGTATACAAATAGAGAGTTGTTAAAATGCACTTGGAAGTAAGAGATCAGCAACTTAAAACAATCAGCAACTTAAGAGATTATGATATATATATATCTTATATATGACATACATATATATCATGATAACCACAAACCAAAACTCTATAATATATACACAAAAAAAGTAGGAAGGAATCCCAACATAACACTAAAGATAGGGATCAAATTACAAGAAATTGAACAAAAGAAGAAGAAAGGAACAAAAAAGACCTACAAAAACAACCCCAAAACAATTAATAAAATGACATTAAGAACACACATATTGGAGGAGCTTCAAGATGGCGGAAGAGTGAGACGTGGAGATCACCTTCCTCTCCACAAATACATCAGAAATACATCTACATGTGGAACAACCCCTATAGAACACCTACTGAACGCTGGCAGAAGACCTCAGACCTCCCAAAAGGCAAGAAACTCCCCCACGTACCTGGGTAGTGCAAAAGATAAAAGAAAAAACAGAGACGAAAGAATAGGGATGGGACCTGCACCAGTCGGAAGGAGCTGTGAAGGAGGAAAGGTTTCCACACACTAGGAAGCCCCTTCAAGGACGGAGGCTGTGGGTGGCAGAGGGAGGAATCTTCAGAGCCATGGAGGAGAGCGCAGCAACAGGAGTGCAGAGGGCAAAGCGGAGAGATTCCCGCACAGAGAATCGGTGCCGACCAGCACTCACCAGCCCGAGAGGCTTGTCTGCTCACATGCCGGGGTGGGCGGGGGCTGGGAGCTGAGGCTCTGGCTTCGGTCGGATCCCTGGGAGAGGACTGGTGTTGGCAGCGTGAACACAGCCTGAAGGGTGCTAGTGCACCACAGCTAGCCGGGAGGGAGTCTGGGAAAAAGGCTGGAGCTGCTGAAGAGGCAAGAGACTTTTTCTTCCCTCATTGTTTCCTGGTGTGCGAGGAGAGGGGATTAAGAGTGCCACTTAAAGGAGCTCCAGAGATGGGCACGAGCCGTGGCTATCAGCACGGACCCCAGAAATGGGCATGAGATGCTAAGGCTGCTGCTGCAGCCACCAAGAAGCCTGTGTGCAAGCACAGGTCACTATCCACACCTCTCCTCCAGGGAGCCTGTGCAGCCTGCCACTGCCAGGGTCCCGTGATCCAGGGACAACTTCCCAGGAGAACACATGACACCTCAGGCTGGTGCAATGTCATGCCAGCCTCTGCCACCGCAGGCTCGCCCCGAACGCCATACCCCTCCCTCCCCGTGGCCTGAGTGATTCAGATCCCCCAAATCAGCTGCTTCTTTAACCCCATCCTGTCTGAGCAAAGAACAGATGCCCTCAGGCGACCTACACGCAGGGGGTGTTTCCAAATCCAAAGCTGAACCCCAGAACCTGTGCAAACAGAGAAGAGAAAAGCAGATTCCTCCCAGCAGCCTCAGGAGCAATGGATTAAATCTCCACACACAACTTGATGTACCCTGCATCTGTGGAATACATGAATAGACAACGATTCATCCCAAATTGAGGAGGTGGACTTTGGGAGCAACAATACATTTTTTTTTTTTCTGAGTGTCTATGTGTATGCTTCTCTGAGTGATTTTGTCTGTATAGCTTTGCTTTTACCGTTTGTCCTAGGGTTCTCTCTGGCCTTTTATTTTTTTTTTTTTAGTACAGTTTTTAGCACTTGTTATCATTGGTGGATTTGTTTTTTGGTTTGGTTGCTCTCTTCTTCCTTTCCTTCTTTCTTTCTTTTTTTTGTTTTATTACTTTCTAAAAATTTTTTAATAATTTTTATTTTTTATTGTAATAACTTTATTTTATTTTATCTTCTTCTTTCTTTCTTTCCTACTTTTTCCCCCTTGTATTCTGAACCATGAGGATGACAGGCTTTTGCTGCTCCAGCCAGGCATCAGGGCTGTGCCTCTAAGGTGATAGAGCTAAGTTCAGGACTTTGGTCCAAAAGAGACCTCCCAGTTCCATGTAATATCAAATGGCAAAAATCTCCCAGAGATCTCCATTTCAATGCAAAGACCCAAGTCCACTCAACAACCAGCAAACTCCAGTGCTGGAAACCTTATGCCAAACAACTAGCAAGACAGGAACACAATGCCACCCATTAGCAGAGGGGCTGCCTGAAGTCATAATAAGGCCACAGACACCCCAAAACACACCACCAGACGTGGAACTGCCTACCAGAAAGACAACATCCAGCCTTATCCACCAAAACACAGGCACTAGTCTCCGCCACCAGGAAGCCTACACAAGCCACTGAACCAAACTTAGCCACTGGGGGAAGACACGAAAAACAACGGGAACTAAAAACCTGCAGCCTGTGAAAAGGAGACCCCAAACACAGTAAGTTAAGCAAAATGAGAAGACTGAGAAACACACAGCAGATGAAGGAGCAGGGTAAAAACCCACAAGACCTAACAAATGCAGAGGATATAGGCAGTCTATCTGAAAAAGAATTCAGAATAATGATAGTAAAGATGATCCAAAATCTTGGAAATAGAATGGAGAAAATACAAGAAGTATTTAACAAGGACCTAGAAGAACTAAAGAGCAAACAAACAGTAATGAACAACACAATAAATTAAATTAAAATTTCTCTAGAAGGAATCAATAGCAGAATAACTGAGGCAGAAGAACGGATAAGTGGCCTGGAAAACAAAATAGTGGAAATAACTACTGCACAGCAGAATAAGAAAAAAGAATGAAAAGAATTGAGGACAGCCTAAGAGACCTCTAGGATAACATTAAACACACCAACCATCGAATTATAGGGGTCTCAGATGAAGAAGAGAAAGAGAAAGGGACTGAGAAAATATTTGAAGAGATTATAGTTGAAAACTTTCCTAATATGGGAAAGGAAATAGTTAATCAAGTCCAGGAAGCACAGAGAGTCCCATACAGGATAAATCCAAGGAGAAACACGCCAAGACACATATTAATCAAACTATCAAAAATTAAATACAAAGAACAAATATTAAAAGCAGCAAGGGAAAAACAAGTAACACATAAGTGAATCCCCATAAGGTTAACAGCTGATCTTTCAGCAGAAACTCTGCAAGCCAGAAGGGAGTGGCAGGACATATTTAAAGTGATGAAGAAGAAAAACCTACAACCAAGATTACTTTACCCAGCAAGGACCTCATTCAGATTTGACAGAGAAATTAAAACCTTTACAGACAAGCAAAAGCTAAGAGAATTCAGCACCACCAAACCAGCTTTACAACAAATGCTAAAGGAACTTCTCTAGGCAGGAAATACAAGAGAAGGAAAAGACCTACAGTAATAAACCCAAAACAATTAAGAAAATGGTAATAGGAACACACATATCGATAATTACCTTAAATGTAAATGGATTAAATGCTCCCACCAAAAGACACAGACTGGCTGAATGGACACAAAAACAAGACCCGTATATATGCTGTCTACAAGAGACCCACTTCAGACCTAGGGACACATACAGACTGAAAGTGAGGGCGTGGAAAAGGATATTCCATGCAAATGGAAATCAAAAGAAAGCTGGAGTAGCAATTCTCATATCAGACAAAATAGACTTTAAAACAAAGACTATTACAAGAGACAAAGAAGGACACTACATAATGATCAATGGCTCAATCCAAGAAGAAGATATAACAATTGTAAATATTTATGCACCCAACATATAAACACCTCAATACATAAGGCAAATGATAACAGCCATAAAAGGGGAAATCGACAGTAACACAATCATAGTAGGGGACTTTAACACCCTGCTTTCACCAATGGACAGATTATCCAAAATGAAAATAAATAAGGAAACACAAGCTTTAAATGATGCATTAAATAAGATGGACTTATTTGATATTTATAGGACAGTCCATGCAAAAACTACAGAATACACATTCTTCTCAAGTGCTCATGGAATATTCTGCAAGATAGATCATACCTTGGATCACAAATCAAGCCTTGGTAAATTTAAGAAAATTGAAATCGTATCAAGTATCTTTTCCAACCACAATGTTATGAGACTAGATATCAATTACAGGAAAAAATCTGTAAGAAAGTCAAACACATGGAGGCTAAACAACACACTACTTAATAACCAAGAGATCACTGAAGAAATCAGAGAGGAAATCAAAAAATACCTAGAAACATGTGACAATTAAAACACAATGACCCAAAACCTATGGGATGCAGCTAAAGCAGTTCTAAGAAGGAAGTTTATAGCTATACAGTCCTACCTCAAGAAACAAGAAAAATCTCAAATAAACAACTTAACCTTACACCTACAGCAATTAGAGAAAGAAGAACAAAACCCCCCAAATTTAGCAGAAGGAAAGAAATCATAAAGATCAGATCAGGAAAAAAATGAAAAAGAAATATACTAAACAACAGCAAAGATCAATAAAACTAAAAGCTGGTTCTTTTAGAAGATAAACAAAATTGATAAACCACTAGCCAGACTCATCTAGAAAAATGGGAGAAAACTCATATCAACAGACTTAGAAATGAAAAAGAAGTAACAACTGACACTGCAGAAATGTAAAGAATCATGAGAGTTACTACAAACAACTATATGCCAATAAAACAGACAACCTGGAAGAAATAGACAAATTCTTAGAAAAGTACAACCTTCCAAGACTGAACCAGGAAGAAATAGAAAATATAAACACACGGATCACAAGCATTGAAATTGAAACTGTGATTAAAAATCTTCCAACAAACAAACGCCCAGGACCACATGGCTTCACAAGTGAATTCTATCAAATATTAGAGAAGAGCTAACACCTAACCTTCTCAAACTCTTCCAAAATATAGCAGAGGGAGGAACACTTCCAAACTCATTCTACGAGGCCGCCATCACCCTGATACCAACACCAGACATAGATGTCACAAAAAATGAAAATTACAGACCAATATCAGTGATGAACATAAATGCAAAAATCCTCAACAAAACACTAGCAAAAGGAATCCAACAGCACATTGAAAGGATCATACACCATGATCAAGTGGGGTTTATCCCAGGAATGCAAGGATTCTTCAATATGTGCAAATCAATCGATGTGATACACCATATTAACAAAGTCAATAGGTGCAGAAAAAGCATTTGACAAATTTCCAAACCCATTTATGATAAAAATTCTCCAGAAAGTAGGCATAGATGGAACTTACCTCAACATAATAAAGGCCATATATGACAAACCGACAGCCCACAGCATTCTCAATGTTGAAAAACTGAAACCATTTCCTCTACGATCCGGAAGAAGACAAGGTTGCCCACTCTCACTGCTTTTATTCAACATACTTTTGGATGTTGTAGCCACAGCAATCAGAGAAGAAAAAGAAATAAAAGGAATCCAAAATGGAAAAGAACAAGTAAAACTGTCACTGTTTGCAGATGATATGATACTATACATAGAGAATCCTAAAGATGTTACCAGAAAACTACTAGAGCTAAACATTAAATCTGGTAAATTAGCAGTATACAAAATTAATGCACAGAAATCTGTTGCATTCCTATACACTTATGATGAAAAATCTGAAAGAGAAATTAAGGAAACACTACCATTTACCATTGCAACAAAAAGAATAAAATACCTAGGAATAAACCTACCTAAAGAGACAAAAGACCTGTATGCTGAAAACTGTAAGACACTGATGAAAGAAATTAAAGATGTTACAAACAGATGGAGAGATATACCATGTTCTTGGATTCGAAGAGTCAATACTGTGAAAATGACCGTACTTCCCAAAGCAATCTACAGATTCAATGCGATCCCTATAAATACACCAATGGCATTTTTCACAGAACTAGAACAAAAAATTTCACAATTTGTATGGAAAGAAAAAAGACCCTGAATAGCCAAAGCAACCTTGAGAAAGAAAAACGGAGCAGGAGGCATCAGTCTCCCTGACTTCAGACTATACTACAGTAATCAAGACAGTATGTTACTGGCACAAAAACAGAAATATAGATCAGTGGAACAGGATAGAAAGCTCAGAGATAAACCCATGCACATATGGTCACCTTATCTTTGATAAAGGAGGCAAGAATATACAATGGAGAAAAGATGGCCTCTTCAATAAGTGGTGCTGGGAAAACTGGACAGCCACATGTACAAGAATGAAATTAGAACACTTCCTAACACCATACACAAAAATAAACTCAAAATGGATTAAAGACCTAAATTTAAGTCCAGACCCTTAAAACGCTAAGAGGAAAACATAGGCAGAACACTCTATGGCGTAAATCACAGCAGGATCCTTTTTGACCCAGCTCCTACAGAAATGGAAATAAAAACAAAAAATAAACAAATGGGACCTAATGAAACTTAAAAGCTTTTGCACAGGAAAGGAAACCATAAGCAAGATGAAACGACAACCCTCAGAATGGGAGAAAATATTTGCAAATGAAGCAACTGACAAAGGATTAATCTCCAAAATTTACAAGCAGCTCATGCAGCTCAATAACAAAAAAACAAACAACCCAATCCAAAAATGGGCAGAAGACCTAAATAGACATTTCTCCAAAGAAGATATACAGATTGCCAACAAACACATGAAAGGATGCTGAACATCACTAGAAATGCAAATCAAAACTACAATGAGGTATCACCTCACACTGGTCAGAATGGCGATCATCAAAAAATTTACAAACAATAAATGCTGAAGAGGGTGTGGAGAAAAAGGAACCCTCTTGCACTGTTGGTGGGAATGTAAATTGATACAGCCACTATGGAGAGCAGTATGGAAGTTCCTTAAAAAACTAAAAGTAGAACTACCATATGACCCAGCAATCCCACTCCTGGACATATACCCTGAAAATAACATAATTCAAAAATTTCAGGCACCACAATGTTCATTGCAGCCCTATTTACAATAGCCAGGACATGGAAGCAACCTAAGTGTCTGTTGACGGATGAATGGATAAAGAAGATTTGGCACATATATATAATGGAATATTACTCAACCGTAAAAAGAAACGAAATTGCATTATTTGTAGTGAGGTGGATTGACCTAGAGTCTGTTATACAGAGTGAAGTAAGTCAGAAAGAGAAAAACAAATACCATATGCTAACACATATATATGGAATCTACAAAAGAAAATTTTTCTGAAGAACTTATGGGCAGGACAGGAATAAAGATGCAGATGTAGGGATTGGACTTAAGGACATGGGGATGGAGAAGGGCAAGCTGGGACAAAGTGAGAGACTAGGCTTGACATATATACACTACCAAATGTAAAATAGAGAGCTATTGGGAAGCAGCTGTATGGCACAGGGAGATCAGCTTGGTACTTTGTGACCACCTAGAGGGGTGAGATATGGAGCGTGTGAGGGAGATGCAAGAAGAAGGGATATGGTGATATTTGTATACATATAGCTGGTTCACTTTGTTATACAGTAGAAACTAACACAACTTTGTAAAGCAATTTTACTCCAATAAAGATGTTAAAAAAAAAGAATATAGAGGTAACATATTTTAACATAATAAGGGTCATTTTCTACCCATCCAAAGTCATCATAGTACTCAGTGGTGAAAACTCAAAAACCTTCCCACTAAATTCAGAAACAAGGCAAGGATGCTCACTCTCACCACTTCTATTTAATATAGTACCAGAATTCCTCACCACAGCAATCAGACAAGAAAAAATAAAATATATTTAAATTCAAAGTGGAGAGATAAAACTGTCAGTATTAGCAGATGACATGATAATTATAGAGAGCCCTAACGTCTCCATCCAAAACTATTAGAATTAATAAATGAATTCAGCAAAGCTGCAGGATACAAGATTAATATACATAAATCTGTTGCATTTCTATACACTAATAATAAAATATCAGAAAAAAATTAAGGAAATAATTCCATCTAATATTCCATTAAAAAAGAATGAAACACCTAGGAATAAACTTATCCAAGGAGATGAAAGACCCGTGCACTGGAAATTATAAAACATTGATGAAGAAAATTGAAGGTGATTTCAAGAAATGGAAAGCTCTTGGATTGGAAAAATTAATACTATTTAAATGGCCATACTCTCCAAAGCAATCTACAGATTTAGTGCAATCCCTATCAAAATACTGATGAAAATTTTTCTCAGAACTGGAGCAAATAATCCTAAATTTCACATGGAACAACAAAAGACCCCGAATTGCCAAAACAATCTTGCAAAAAAAGAACAAAAGTAGAGATATACTCCTCCCAGACTATATTACAAAGCTACAAGAATCAAAACAGCATGGTACTGGCACAAAAACAGAAACATAGATTAATGGAACAAAATAGAGAGCCCAGAAATAAACTCATGCACCTATGGTGAATTAATCAACTCAGAGGAGGGAAGAGTATATATAAAATGGAGAAAGTCAGTCTCTTCAATGACTGGTGCTGGGGAAAATGGACAGACATATGTAAAATAATGAGATTAGAACATTCGATCACAAATATACAGAAATAAACATAAAATGGTTTAAATTTCTAAATATAAGACTGGAAACCACATATCTAGAAGAGAAAATAGGCAGAACACTCTTTAACATAAGTTGTAACAATTCTTTCTTGGAATAGTCTCCTATGGCATAAGAAATCAAAGCAAAAATAAACAAATATGACCTCATGGAACTTAAAAGTTTTTTCCCTGCAAAGGAAACCATAGACAAAACAAAAAGACAACCTACTGAATAAGAGAAAATATTTGCAAATATATTGACCAAAAGGAGGTTAATTTTCAAAATATACAAATAGCTCATACAACTCAATATCAAACAAACAAACAATCCAATCACAAAATGGGCAGAAGTGATGAATATACATTTCTCCAAAGAAGACATACAGATGGCTAACAGGCACATAAAAAGATGCTCACCATCTCTAATTATGAGAGAAATCAAATAAAAAACACCAATGATATCCTGCCACTCCCTTCTGGCTTGCAGAGTTTCTGCTGAAAGATCAGCTGTTAACCTTATGGTTACAAGGATTCCCTTGTGTGTTATTTGTGGTTTTTCCCTTGCTGCTTTTAATATGTTTTCTTTATATTTAATTTTTGATAGTTTGATTAATATGTGTCTTGCCTTGTTTCTCCTTGGATTTATCCTGTGTGGGACTCTCTGTGCTTTCAGGACTTGATTAACTATTTCCTTTCCCATATTAAGGAAGTTTTCAACTATAATCTCTTCAAATATTTTCTCAGTCCCTTTCTTTTTCTCTTCTTCTTCTGGGACCTGTATAATTCGAATGTTGGTGCATTTAATGTTGTCCCAGAGGTCTCTGAGACTGTCCTCAGTTCTTTTCATTCTTTTTTCTTTATTCTGCTCTGCAGTAGTTATTTCCACTATTTTATCTTCCAGGTCACTTATCCATTTTTCTGCCTCAGTTATTCTGCTATTGATCCCTTCTAGAGTATTTTTAATTTCATTTATTGTGTTGTTAATCGTTGCTTGTTTACTCTTTAGTTCTTCTAGGTCCTTGTTAAATGTTTCTTGCATTTTGTCTATACTATTTCCAAGATTTTGGATCACCTTTACTATCATTGTTCTGAATCCTTTTTCAGGAAGACTGCCTAGTTCCTCTTCATTTGTTAGGTCTGGTGGGTGTTTGCCTTGCTCCTTCATCTGCTGTGTGTTTTTCTGTCTTCTCATTTTGGTTAACTTACTGTGTTTTGGGTCTCCTTTTCGCAGGCTGCAGGTTTGTAGTTCCCTTTGTTTTTGGTGTCTGTCTCCAGTGGCTAAGGTTGGTTCTGTGGCTTGTGTAGTCTTCCTGGTGGAAGGGAGTAGTGCCTGTGTTCTGGTGGATGAGGCTGGATCTTGTCTTTCTGGTGGGCAGGTCCACGTCTGGTGGTGTGTTTTGGGCTGTCTGTGAGCTTATTATGATTTTAGGCAGCCCACAGCTCTCCAGGTAGACGATTAAGACTTGGATTGTAGGGACAGAGAAGATATGTCACTAAAGGCAACAGGAAAATCTCCCACATCCCAGTTCCTGAATTACCCACAAGTGCCAGCATCTTGTCAACCACAGGAAACACTGTCACTCGGTCTGTGTGTTTTTCTGCAAGTTTTCAGGCTCACATCCAGTTTGCAGAAGCTGGAGTCCATGAAAGGCTGTGGTTCCATTTTTGCAGAACTCCACCCACTGCTGAAACTCCTAAAATATTTGGCTGCAGATTGAAACAAACACTTTCCCGGAAGAGGAGAGAGGAAAGCTGGTCGAACAGCAAAGGGGGAAAGGAGGAAAGAACATTCTTCTTAGTGTTTCTAAAAAGAGCTCCAGTCAAGAAACCTCATTCAAAGTTGTTCAAATTTGAAAATGAAATAGTAATCTCGTGCTGCCATTACCCTAAGAGTTTATCGGCAGGCGGAATGGACTGCAGATGATCTGTTCCTCAGTTTTGTGCCAAAAAAGCTGTTTAGGACAGCAGGGCCTACCTTTGGTGTGTGAGCAAGTTAGTCTGGGGATTGGGGTTTGCCTGTAAGAAGAGAGCGATCAGGACAAAAAGGATAAATAAAATCAAAATGGTAAAAAAAAAAAAACCACCAATGAGATATTACCTCACACCTGTCAGAAAGGCTATCATCAGTAAGTCTACACATACAATACATTGCAGAGGATGTGGAGAAAAGGGCACCCTTGGACATTGTTGGTAGGAATGTAGATCAGTGCAGCCACTATGGAAAATGGTATGGAAGTTACTCAAAAAACTAAAAAAATAGGTACCATTTGATCTGGCAATTCCACTCCTGGGTATATATCCAGAAAAAAATGCAAATACTGACTCAAAAATATGCATGAACCCAATGTTCATAGTAGCACTATTTACTGTAGCCAAGACATAGAAGTAACCCAAGTGTCCGTCAACCGATGATTGGATTAAGAGGGTGTGTTTTATATATATACAGTGGAATAATACTCAGCCTTAAAAAATGAAATTTTGCCACTTAAAGCAATGTGAGTGGACCTAGATGATATTATGCTTAGTGAAATAACTCAAGCAGAGATGGACAAATACTGTTTGATATCCCTTTTATGTGGAATCTAAAAAATTGTACAAATGAATGTATATGTAAAACAGAAAAAGACTCACAGATACAGAAATCAAACTTGTGCTTACCAAAAAGGAGAAGTGGGAAGGACAAACTGGAGTGTGGGATTAACAGATGCAAACTACTATGTATAAAATAGATAAGCAGCAAGGATTATAGCACAGAGAATTATAGCCATTATCTTGTAATACCCTATAATGGAGCATAATCTGCAAAAATAGTGAATCTCTATGCTGTGCAACTGAAACTAACAACGTTGTGAAGCAAATATACTGCAAATAATTAATCAAATGCAGAATACCTATTTAGTGGACCCATATCAAGAAATTCAGCCTGTTCCAACTTTATAATCATTCTATCATTATGTCACACCCTTAATATCCACTCCAATACATATCCCCAATACTTCTACTTGTATACTTTAGAAAACTCAAGTAGCATTTCTGGAGTTTAGCACACCTTTAAATGGATCACACTTTGTATCTCACCTTTATGGGTTTGCTGGGATTTGCCTCTATCATAGGCAACAAATGCATCAGAGGAAGTTATTGCCATTTCCTCAGACAATGAAGGGTTTATGTCCTCAGTCAGAGGTGTGAAGGCTGTTATCACTGTGGAGTGGGAAGATGCTTCCACTTGGGGTAGGGATACTGCTGCCAGTAGGGAAGGGGAGACCACCTCCTCTGGCAAAGATGACTCACAGAATGAATGGGATTGATTTCCTCAGCTTAACAAGGGCATTCCCATACATACCGTTCATTCTCAATCAATGCTCTCTTGTTAACAGTAGATACCTAGGAGGCATGGATTTAACTTTCATTGAAATCCAGCCAATCACAGCTTTATTTTCAGCCATTTTAGCCCTGGCAGGAGGATAAACCTCTACCTCAATTCACACCTACAAATTCTTAGAACATTTCTGCAGCCCTTGAGCTGAGAATTTAAATCCCTGACATCTTTCTTTTATTTTAATTGAGGTATAATTGACATACAGTATTATATTAGTTTCAAGTATACATTATGGTGATTCAATATCTTTACATATTATGAAATGATCTCCATGGTAAGTCTAGTTAGCAAATGTCATAAAAAAGAGTTATTAAAATATTATTGGCTATATTCTCTGTGCTGTACATTACATCCCTAAGACATTTTTCATAGCTAGAAGTTTGTACCTCTTAATCTTCACATATTTTGGCAATTTTCCAAGCCCCCTCATCTTTGCTAACCACAAGTTTGTTCTCTGTATCTATAAGTCTGTTTCTGTTTTGTTTTGTTTACATTACACATGTAAGTAAAGTCATGTGTTATTTGTTTTCTTTCCCTGTATGACTTATTACACTTAGCCTGATACCCTCTGGTCCATCCATGTTGTACCAAATGACAAGATTTCATTCTTTTTAATGTGATATATATATATATACATATATATATATATATATATATATATATATATATATATATACTTACGTTGGTTCCACATATTGTAAATAATTATGCAATAAACATAGATACATATATATTTTTTAAAATTAGTGTTTTGTTTTCTTTGTAAAAATACTCAGAGTGTAATTGATAAATCATATGATTGTTCCATTTTTAATTATTTAAGAAACCTCCATACTGTTTTTTTCATAGTGGCTGCACCAATTTATATTCCCACCAATAGTGCACAAACTATTTCCTTTTCTCCACAATCTCACCAACACATGTTGTTTCTTATCTTTTAGATAATAGACAATCTGAAGTGTGTGAAGTGATATTTCATTGTGATTTTGATTTACATTTCACTGATAATTAGTAATGTTCATCATCTTTTCATGTGCTTGTTGGCCATTTTTATGTCTTCTTTGAAAAATATTCATTCAGGTCCACTGTTTCTATTTTAATTGGGTTTTGTGTTATATTGAGCTGTAGGGTTTTTTAATAAATTTATTTATTTATTTATTTATTTATGGTTGTGTTGGGTCTTCATTTCTGTGCGAGGGCTTTCTCTAGTTGAGGCAAGCGGGGGCCACTCTTCATCACGGTGCACGGGCCTTTCACTGTGGGGGCCTCTCTTGTTGCGGGGCACAGGCTCCAGATGCGCAGGCTCAGTAGTTGTGGCACACGGGCTTAGTTGCTCCGCGGCATGTGGGATCTTCCCAGACCAGAGCTCGAACCCATGTCCCCTGCATTGGCAGGCAGATTCTCAACCACTGTGCCACCAGGGAAGCCCGTGCTGTAGGGTTTTTTAAAAAATATATTTTGGATATAATAGCCTTATTGAATATATAATTTGCAAATATCTTCTCCCAGTAGAATGCAGTTTCATTTTGTTGATTGTTTCCTTCACTGTTATAAGCTTTTTAGTGTGATAGTCCCATTTGTTTACTTTTGCTTTTGTTGTCCTTGACTGAATAAACAGATTTTTACCTCCTTAGTTAGATTTATTCCTAGGTATTTTATTCTTTTTGATGTGACTGTAAATAAGATTATTTTCTTAATTTCTTTCTCTGAGAGTTCACTATCAGTGTATAGAAATGCATCAGATTTATGTACATTAATTTTGTAATCTGAAACTTTGCCAAATTCATTAATGATTCCTAATAGTTTTTTAGGTGACATCCTTAGAATTCTTATGTATAATATCACATCATCTGAAAAAAGTGACAGTTTTACTTTTCTTTCCAATTTGGATTCATGTTTTTTTTTTCTTGTCTAGCTGCTGAGGCTAGGACTTCTAATAGTATGTTGAATAAAAGTGATGAAAGTGGGGATTCTTGTCTTCTTCCAGATCTTAGAGGAAACACTTTTGGCTTTTCACTGTTGAGTATGAGATCTTCTGTGGGTTTTTCATATATGGCCTTTTTATTTTGAGGTATGTTTCCTCTGTATCCACATTGATGAGAGATTTCATCAAAAATAGGTGTTAAATTTTCCCAAAGCTGTTTCTGCATGTACTTAAAAAAAATCATATGATTTTTATTATTTAATTTGTTAATGTGTATCACATTGAGTAATTTACACTTATTGAACCAGCCTTGCACCTCTGGTATAAATGTCACTTGATCGTGGTGTGTGATCCTTTTTATGTATTGATAAATTCAGTTTGCTACTGTTTTGCTGAGGACTTTTTTTGCATCTATGTTAAATCCATGTTATTCACCTGTAATTTGTGTGTGTGTTTCTCTGTGTGTGTGTGTGTGTGTGTGTGTATGTTTGTGTGTCGGGTGTCTTTGTCTGGGTTGGTATCGGGGTGGATGCTGACCTTGTAGTATGAGTTCAGAAGCACAGCTTTCTCTTTTAAATTTGTGGAATATTTTGAGAGATTTGTATTAACTATTCTGTAAATGTTCAGTAGAATTCACCTATGAAGCTTGGACTTTTGTTTTGGGAGTTTTATTAATATTGATTCAATTTTATTGCTATTCATATCATAATGTACTAGTGTAGTAATGTAATTAGTCTGTTTATATTTTCTATTTATTCCTGATTCAGTCTTGCCACATTGTACCTTTCTAGAAATTTATTCATTTCTTTCAGTTTGTCCATTTTATTGGTGCAAAATTGTTTTCAGTAAACCCTTATGAACTTTTATATTTCTGTGGTGTTGGTTGTAACTTCTCTTTCATTTCTGATTTTATCTGGACCCTCTCTCTTTTTTACTTGATGCATCTATCTAAATGTTCATCAATTTTGTTTATCTTTTTGAAGAAATAGCTTTTAGCTTCATTGATCTTTTCTATAGTTTTTTTAATGTTTTATATTTTTATTGGAGTATAGTTGCCTTACACTGCTGTGTCAGTTTCTGCTGTATGGCAAGGTGAATCAGCCATATGTATACATATATTCCCTCTTTTTTGGATTTCCTTCCCATTTAGGTCACCACAGAGTACCAAGTAGACTTCCCTGTGCTATACAGGAAGTTCTCACTAGTTATCTATTTTATACATAGTAGTGTATATATGTCAATCCCAATCTCCCTACTCATTCCCCTCCCCCATTTGCCCCCTTAATATCCATACGTTTGTTCTCTATGTCAGTGTCTCTATTTCTGCTTTGCAAATAATATCATCTTTACCATATTTCTAGATTCCACATAGATGTGTAAATATACAATTGTTTTTCTGACTTCTCTCTGTATGATAGTCTCTATGTCCATCCATGTCTCTGCAAATGACACAGTTTTGTTCTATTTTATGGCTGAGTAATATTCCATTGTATATATGTAACATCTTCATTATCCATTTCTCTGTTGATGGACATTTAGGTTGTTTCCATGTCCTGGCTATTATAAATAGTGCTGCAATGAACATTAGGGTGCATTATCTTTTTGAATTATGGTTTTCTCTGGTTATATGCCCAGCTGTGGGATTGCTGGGTCATATGTAGTTCTATTTTTAGTTTTCTAAGGAAGCTCCATACTGTTATCCACAGTGGCTGTATCAATTTAAATTTCTACCCACAGTGTAGGAGAGTTCCCTTTGCTCCACACCCTCTCCAGCATTTAATGTTTGTAGATTTTTTGATGATGGCCATACTGACCAGTGTGAGGTAATACCTCATTGCAGTTTTTATTTGCATTTCTCTAATAATTAGGGATATTGAGCATATTTTCATGTGTTTTTTTGGCCATCTGTATGTCTTCTTTAGAGAAATGTCTATTTAGATCTTCTGCCCATTTTTTGACTGGGTTCTTTGTTTTGTTTTGTTTTGTTTTTGATATTGAGCTTCATGAGGTGTTTCTATATTTTGGAGATTAATCCTTTGTCAGTTGCTTTGTTTGAAAATATTTTCTCCCATTCTGAGGGTTAACTGTTTGTCTTGTTTATGGTTTCCTTTGCTGTGCAAAAGCTTTTAAGTTTAATTAGGTCTCATTTGTTTATTATTGTTTTTATTTTGATTACACTAGGAGGTGGGTCAAAAAAGATCTTGCTGATTTATGTCAAAGAGTGTTCTGCCTATGTTTTCCTCTAAGAGTTTTACAGTGTCTGGTCTTACATTTAGACTTTTAATCCGTTTTGAGTTTATTGTTGTGTATGGTATTAGGGAGTGTTCTAATTTCATTCTTTTCCTTGTAGCTGTCCAGTTTTCCCAGCACCACATATTGAAGAGACTGTCTTTTCTCCATTGTATATCCTTGCCTCCTTTGTCATAGATTAGGTAACCATAGGTGAGTGGATTTATCTCTGGGATTTCTGTCCTGTTCCATTGATCTATATTTCTATTTTTCTGCCAGTACCATGCTGTCTTGATTAGTGTAGCTTTATAGTATAATATAGTTCTTCTAATTCTGTGAAAAATACCATTGATAATTTGATAGGGATTACATTGAATCTGTAGATTGCTTTGGGTAGTATAATCATTTTCACAATAATGATTCTTCCAATCCATGAGCATGGTATAGCCCTCCATCTGTTTGTGTCATCTTTGATTTCTTTCATCAGCATCTTATAATTTTCTGCATACAGGTCTTTTGCCTTGTTATGTAGGTTTATTCCTAGGTATTTCAGTTTTTTTGATGTGATGGTAAATGGGATTGTTTCCTTAATTTCTCTGTCTAATCTTTTGCTGTTAGCATATAAGAATGCAAGTGATTTCTGTGTATTAAGTTAGTATCTGGTAACTGTACTGAATTCATTGATTAGCTCTAGTAGCTTTCTGGTGGCATCTTTAGGATTTCTATGTATAGTATCATGTCATCTGCAAACAGTGACAGTTTTACTTCTTCTTTTCCAATTTGGATTCCTTTTATTTACTTTTCTTCTCTCATTGCCATGGCTAGGGCTTCCAAAACTATGTTGAATAATAGTCATGAGAGTGGACACCATTGTCTTTTTCCTGATCTTAGAGGAAAGGCTTTCAGGTTTTCAGCAGAGAATGATGTTTGCTGTGGGTTGGTCATATATGGCCTTTATTGTGTTGATGTAGATTCCCTCTATGCCAACTTTCTAGAAAGTTTTTATCAAAAATCGGTGTTAAATATTGTGAAAAGCTTTTTCTGCATCTATTGCGATGATCATATGTTGTTTATTCTTTAATTTGTTATATGGAGTATCACATTGATTGATTTGCATATATTAAAGAATCCTTTGATCCCTGGGATAAATCTCACTTGATCATGGTGTATGATCCTTTTAATGTGTTGTTGGATTCTGTTTGCTAGTATTTTATTGAGGATTTTTGCTTCTATGTTCATCGGTGATATTGGCATGGTATTTTCTATTTTTGTGATATCTTTGTCTGGTTTTGGTATCAGGGTGATGGTGGCCTCATAGAATGAGCTTGGGCATGCTCCCCTCTCTGCAAATTTTTGGAAGATTTTTGAGAAGGGTAGGAGTTATCTCTTCTCTAAATATTTGATAGAATTCCCCTGTGAAGCCATCTGGTCCTGGATTTTTGTTTGTTGGAAGACTATTAATCACAGTTTCAATTTCGTTACTTATGATTTGGCTGTTCATATTTTCTATTTCTTCCTGGTTCAGTCTTGGAAGCTTGTACTTTTCTAAGAATTTGTCCATTTCTTCCAGGTTGTGTATTTTATTTACATATAGTTACTTATAGTAATCTCTTATGATCCTTTGTATTTCTTTGGTGTCAGTTGTAACTTCTTTCTCACTTCTAATTTTATTGATTTCAGTCCTCTTCCTTTTTTTCTTGATGAGTCTGGCTAAAGTTTCATCAATTTTGTTTATCTTCTCAAAGAACCAACTTTTAGTTTCATTGATCTTTGTTATTATTTTCTTCATTTCTATTTCATTTATTTCTATTCTGATTTTTTGATTTCTTTCCTTTGGCTAACTTTGGGTTTTGCTTGTTCTTCTTTCTCTAGTTGCTTTAGGTGTAAAGTTAGGTTGTTTGAGATTTTTCTTTTTTTCTTTTTTTAATAGATCTTTATTGGAGTATAATTGCTTCACAATACTGTGTTAGTTTCTGTTGGACAACAAAGTGAATCACCCGTATGCATACACATATCCCCATATCCCCTCCCTCTTGAGCCTCCCTCCCACCATCCCTATCCCACCCCTCTGGGTCATCACAAATCACAGATCTGATCTCCCTGTGCTATGCTGCTGCTTCCCAATAGCTAACTATTTTACATTTGGTAGTGTATATATGTTGATGCTACTCTCACTTCTTGAGGTAGGGTTGTATTTCTACAAACTTCTCTCTTAGAACTACTTTTGCTGCATCCCATAGGTTTTGGGTCATTGTGTTTTTGTTGTCATTTGTTTCTAGGTATTTTTTAAATTTCCTCTTTGATTTCTTCAGTGATCTCTTGGTTATTTAGTAGCATATTGTTTAGCCTCCATGTGTTTGTGTTTCTTACAATTTTTTTTTCCTGTGATTGATTTCTAATCTCATAGCATTTTGGTCGAGAAAGATTCTTGATATGATTTCAATTTTCTTCCATTTACCAAGGCTTGATTTGTGACCCAAGATGTTATCTATCCTGGAGAATGTTCTGTGGGCTCTTGAGAAGAAAGTGTATTCTGTTGCTTTCAGATAGAATGTCCTATAGATATCAATTAAGTCTATATGGTCTAATGTGTCATTTGAGGCCTGTGTTTCCTTATTAATTTTCTGTCTGGATGATATATCCATTGGTTTAAGTGGAGTGTTAAAGTACCCCACTCTTATTGTGTTACTGTCAATTTCCCCTTTTATGGCTGTTAACATTTGTCTTATGTATTGAAGTGCTCCTATGTTAGGTGTATATGTATTTACAATTCTTGCAACTTCTTCCTGGATTAATCCCTTGATCATTATGTAGTGTCCATCCTTGTCTCTTGTAATAGTCTTTATATTAAAGTCTATTTTCTGTGATATAAGTATTGCAACTCCAGCTTTCTTTTGATTTCATTTGCATGGAGTATCTTTTTCCATTCCCTCGCTTTCAGTCTTCTATGTGGCCCTAGATCTGAAGTGAGTCTCTTGTAGACAGCATATATATGGGTCTTGTTTTTGTTGCCATTCAGCCCGTTTGTGTCTTTTGGTTGGAACATTTAATCCATTTACATTTATGGTAATTATTTGTATGTTTGCTCCTATTACCATTTTCTTAATTGTTTTAGGTTTGTTTTTGTAGGTCTTTTTCTTCTCATTATATTTCCCACCTAGAAAGTTCCTTTAGCATTTGTTGTAAAGCTGGTCTGGTGGTTCTGAATTCTCTTAACTTTTGTTTGTCTGTAAAGCTTTTGATTTCTCCAACAAATGTGAATGAGATCCTTGCTGGGTAGAGTAATCTTTGTTGTAGGTTTTTCCTTTTCATCATTTTAAATATATCCTGCCACTCCCTTCTGGCCTACAGTGTTTCTGCTGAAAAATCAGCTGATAACCTTATGGGAATACAAGGATTCCCTTGTATATTATTTGTTGCTTTTCCCTTGTGCTTTCAGTATTTTTTCTTTGTATTTAATTTTTGATAGTTTGTTTCTTGGCATGTTTCTCCTTTGGTTTATCCTGTATGGAACTCTCTGCCCTTCCTGGACTTGGTTGACAATTTCCTTTCCCATGTTAGGGAAGTTTTTAACTATAATCTCTTCAAATATTTTCTCAGACCCTTTCCTTTTTTCTTCTTCTTCTGGGACCCCTATAATTCAAATGTAGGTGCGATTAATGTTGTCCCAGAAGTCTCTGAGAATGTCTTCATTTATAGTCATTCTTTTTAATTAATTCTGCTCTGCAGAATTTATTTCCAGCATTCTATCTTCCAGCTCACTTATTTGTTCTTCTGCCCCAGTTATGGTGCTAGTGATTCCTTCTAGTGTATTTTTCATTTCAGTTATTGTGTTGTTCATCACTGATTGTTTGTTCTTTAGTTCTTCTAGGTCCTTGTTAAACATTTCTTATATCTCCTTGATCTGTGTCTCCATTCTATTTCCAAGATCTTGGATAATCTTTACTATCATTACTCTGAATTATTTTTCAGGAAGGTTACTTATTTCATCTTCATTTATTTGGTCCTGTGGGTTTTTACCTTGCCCCTTTGTCTGCAACATATCTATCTTCTCACTTCATCTAACTTACTGGGTTTATGGTCTCCTTTCCACAAGCTGCAGGGTCATAGTTCCTCTTGCTACTGTTGTATGCTTCCTGGTGGGTGAGATTGATCCGTGGGCTTCTGTAGGCTTCCTGGTGAGAGGGACTGGTGCCTGCACTCTGGTAGGTGGAGCTGAGTCTTTTTCCTCTGAAGGGCAGAGCCACATCAGGGAATGTGTTTTGGGGTGTCTGTGAGCTTAGTACCACTTTAGGCAGCCTGTCTGCTGATGAGTTGGTCTCTGTTCCTGTCTTGCTGGTTGTTTGGTGTGAGGTGTCCATCATTGGAGCCTGCTGGCAGTTGGTTGGAGCCGGGTCTTGGTGTTGAGATGTATACCTCTCGGAGAGTGTATGCTGATTAATATTCCCTGGGCCCAGGAATTCTCTTGCAGCCCAGCATCCTGGACTCAGTGCTCCCACTCCAGAGGCCCAGGCCCATCCCCTGGCCAGGGAATCAAGAGTCCACAGGCCATGAAGCACAGCCAGAGAAAAAAGGAAGAAAAAAAAAAAGATAGAAATAGAGAAAAAAAACCAAGACAAATAGCAAAAGCAAATACAAACCAATAGCAACAACACACAAAAAAAGAAGAAAGCAAACAAACAAACCAAACCTAAGACAAATGATAAAAAGCAAAACCAAAGAGAAACAAAGGAACAGACAGAAAAGGAAAAAAATGTTTTAAAATAAAAGTAAAAAACAAAGAAAACCAAAAACAAGAGAAAAAACAAACAAAATAACTCAAAAATGAAAACATTCAATAAGGAATAAACTAGCAAAAACAAAAAAATGAAAAACAAAATAAAAACAGAAAGCAATCTAAAAACAAAAGCAAACATAAAAACGATCAAAAAAAAGAACAAAAACCTGAAAGTAAAACAAAACGACAAAAAAGTAAGCATAGGAAAATGTAAAAATATATTAAATGAATAAAAAATTTAAATTGAAAATAATAAAAACAACACCACCAACAACTGAACAAAATGAAAGAAATCAAAAAAGAATAATAGTAGTAAGAATATTTTCCTGGGTCCTCCTCTGTCAGTGTTCTTTCTACCACAGTGAGCCACAGCCAACCCCCACCTCCCCAGGAGCTCCTCCTATACCTCTAGGTAGGTCTCTGGACCTGCTGTGGGCACTGTGTGGCTGGCTCAGACTCTGACCTGGCCCACATCCCATGCATACTAGCCCCCAAAGTCAACCACTGCTAAAGCTAGACCAGCTTCAGTTGTGGTAACACTCGTTGTCTAGTTAGATATTCCACAGATGCAGGATTTGCAAAGATGTTCAAGGGGATTTAATCTGTGACTTGTGCAGTTGCACACAGAGATTTCTGTTCCCCTTCCTTATTTGCACCAGCCCTGGGCTCAGCTTTGGTTTTGGCCCCACCTCTGTGTGTGCACCACCCTCAGATGTCTGTTCCCCACCCAGATGAGAGGGAGAAAAAGCAGCAGCTGATTGGGGCACACTTACTCACTCAGGCCAGGGAGGGGTACAGCAGCCACAACTGGGGTGTGCACAAAGTGCCTGTGGAGACCAGCAGGCAGTAGCAAGAGATTGAGGTGTGCTCACTCTGGTGAGAGTCCCTCCCAGTGCCCACGGAGGCAGGGGCTGGCATGTGGGGGTGGTGGCAGCCCTGCCCCTTGCACACCGCTCAACAAAGGTGCCTTGTTTCCTAGGCAAACCACTCTTCCTCTAGGGGTATCCTGGCCATGGAACCCCTGATTCCCATCCCCTCTGTTGTATCAGTGCAGTCAACAGCAGTTCCCTCCCCAGATCTGCTGTCTTAACCCCACACTTTAGTACTCAGCCCCCGCCAGCATCAGCAGATTCCTATCTCAGGCAGAGGTGCCCAGAACTGATTCCTGTAGAGGCTTCAGGATGGGCAGCACTCAGGACCTTGGAGCCTATGCAGGCAGAGACCTTGGCTTGAGGGGCAGGCAAGCCTGCTCAAATGGGTGCCTTTCACAGTGCCAATGGAGGTTGAAGCTAAAGGGTGGGGAAGGGGGTTACAATGGCAGTCCTGCCCCTTGCTCACCACTCAACAATGATGTCTTGCTTCTATGGTGTCCTGGGCTTTTTCTGCAAACTTTCCCAGTAGTGGAGCTCTTTATGTTGTCCCTTCAGTCTGTCTTTTCACACCCAACAGCTGTCCCCTCCCTGGGTCTGTACTCCAAACCCCACTTTCTAGCACCCAGCCACCCTCTGCAACAGGAGACACACAACACAGGCTGGGGTGCACAGGGCTGTGGCACAGACCATACATGCAGTTCTTACTTTGTCCTGCCTTCCATAGACTGTCTGCTGCATTCTCCTTTGATCCCCTGAAGTCCCTTTCTGTCCCAGCTAATTTCCCCACCATGAGGGGATTTTTCTGATTGTGGGAACCACTTCTCGCCTTCAGCTTCCCACCAGGGTTGCTGGTCCCTTTCTTGATTCTTCTTTTCTTTTTTCCTTTCTTTCATCCTACCTGGTTGTGAGGGGATTTTTCTTGTCCTTTTAGGTATCAAATGTCTTCTGCTAATGTTCAGCAGGTGCTCTGTGAGAATTGTTCTATTTGTAGATGTATTCTTGATGTACTTGTGAGGAGAGATAAATTCTGCATCCTCCTATTCTGCCATCTTAACTCCCTATAGTTTTGTAAAACTCTATTTCATTTATTTCTGCTCTGATCTTTTCTAATTTTGTTCCTTCTACTAATATGGCTTCTGTTTAGTTTTCTTTTTGTAGTTCCCTTAGGTGTTAGGTTCAATTCTTCTTTGAGGTTTTTCTTATTTCCTGAGATAAGCTTATATCACCATAAACTTCCCTCTTAAAATTGCTTTTACAGTTTCCACAGATGTTGCAATGTTGTGGGGTTTTTAAAATTAATTAATTTATTTATTTATTTTTAGCTGTGTTGAGTCTTCATTCCTGCATGCAGGCTTTCTCTAGTTGTGGCGAGCTGCGGTTACTCTTCTTTGCGGTGTGCAGGCTTCTCATTATGGTGGCTTCTCTTGTTGCAGAGCATGGACTCTAGGCATGCGGGCTTCAGTAGTTGTTGCACATGGGCTCAGTAGTTGTGGCTCATGGGCTCTAGAGCACAAGCTCAGTAGTTGTAGTGCACAGGCTTAGTTGTTCCATGGCATGTGGGATCTTCCTGGACCAGGGCTCAAAACCATTTCCCCTGCACTGCCAGGCAGATTCTTTACAATTGCATCACCAGGGAAGTCCTGCAATGTTGTGTTTTAATTTTCACTTGTCTTTCTGCTTTCCTCTTTGATTTCTTCCATGACCAATGGTTGCTTACTAGCATATTGTCAACAACCATGTGTTTGTATTTTTTACAGAATTTTTCTTGTAGTTGGTTTTTAGTTTCATAGCACTGTGGTCAGAAAAGATGTTTGGCATGACTTCAACCTTTTACAATTTATTTTGACATTTTGTGGCCAAGAATATTATCTATCCTGGAGAATGTGCCATGTGTACATCAAAGAATGTTTATTTTGCTGTTATTGGATAGAATATTACATATATATACATACACATATATATCAAGTCCATCTGGTGTAATGTTTCATTGAGGGCCAGTTTTTGCTTATTGATTTTTGGCTATGCGATCTGTCCATTGATGTAAGTAGAATGTTAAAATCACCTTCTGTTATTGTGTCACTGTCAATATCACCCTTTACGTTAATATTAGCTGTATGTATTTAGCTGCTCCTATGTGGCTGCTTATAATTTACAAATATCTTCCTGTTGGAGTGATTCCTTTATCATTATGTAATGTCCTCTTCATCTCCCGTTAAAATATTTCTTTTAAAGTATATTCCAAATATAAGTATTGTTACCCCAACTTCCTCTTTGTTTCCACTTTCATGGAATATCTTTTTTCATCCCCTCACTATGTATGTGTTTGTCTTTAGATCTGAAGTGAATCTCATATATATATAAGCAGCATATATATGGGTGTTCTTTTTAAATCCACTTATCCATGCTATGCTTTTTGTTTAAAGTATTGTCTCTTTTTTTTTTTGGCTGTTTCTTGAAATTTAATTTTATTTAATTAAAAAAATTTTAATTGAAGTATAGTTGATTTACAATGTGTTAATTTCTGCTGTACAGCAAAGTGATTCAGATATATATATATATATATATATATATATATATATATATATATATATATATATATATATATATACATATATACACACATTCTTTTTTATATTCTTTTCCATTGTGGTTTATCACAATATACTGAGTATAGTTCCCTGTGCTATAGAGTAGGACCTTGTTGTTTATCAACTGTATATATATATGTGTGTGTGTATATATATATATATATATATATATATATATATATATATATATATATTAGTTTGCATCTGTTAATCCCAAACTCTCACTCCATCCTTCCCCCATTTCCCCTCCGTCTTGGTGACCACAAGTCTGTTCTCTGTCTTTGAGTCTCTTTCTTTTTCATAGATAGGTTCATTTGTGTTATATTTTAGATTCCACATATAAGTGATATCATATGGTATTTGTCTTTCTCTTTCTGACTTACTTCACTTAGTGTGATAATCTCTATCCATGTTGCTGCAAATGGTATTACTTCATTCTTTTTATGGTTGAATAATATTCCATTGCATATATGTACCAAATCTTCTTTATCTATTCATCTGTCGATGGAAGTTTGCTTCCATGTCTTGGGTATTGTGAATGGTGCTGTTATGAACATTGGGGTGCATATATATTTTTGAATTATAGTTTTTTCTGGATATATGTCCAGGTGTGGGACTGCTGGATCATTGGCAGCTCTAGTTTTATTTTTTTGAGGAACCTCCATACTGTTTTCCACAGTGGCTGCACCAACTTACATTTCCAACAACAGTTTTGGACACTGACTTTTTGGCACAAAGACTTGGCCTCACCCAACAGCCTACTGTAGACTCCAGTACTGGGATGCTTCAGGCCACACAACCAACAGGGTGGGAACAAAGACCAACTCATCAGTGGACAGGCTGCCTAAAGGCTTCCTGAACCCACAGCTGCCTCTAGACACACCCATTGACATGACCCTCCCCACCAGAGGGCCACGACCCAGCTCCACCCACCAGTAAGTAGGGCACTGGTACCTCCCACCAAGAAGGCTGCACAAACCTCTAGACCAGCCTGACCTACCAGGGGGAAAACACAAGAAGCAAGAAAACTACAATCCTGAAACCTGCAAGAGTGAGTCTGCAAATACAGGTCAGG
This sequence comes from Balaenoptera musculus, assembly GCF_009873245.2. Taxonomy (NCBI): domain Eukaryota; kingdom Metazoa; phylum Chordata; class Mammalia; order Artiodactyla; family Balaenopteridae; genus Balaenoptera; species Balaenoptera musculus. Next base: position 54,966,107 of record NC_045786.1, on the reverse strand, counting down.
ACCTACCCTGTGACCAGCTGGTCCCTGGCCCTTTGGTGTTGAGACAGGAGAGTACTCCTGGGACAAATAGAACATCCACTACAGAGAACCACTTCTCCAACTTGATAAGCATAACTAATTTTCCATATACATAAAAATACAAATAGAAGTTTAGACAAAATGAGATGGCAAATGAATATGTTCCAGATGAGAAACAAGGTAAAACTACAGAACAACTAAGTGAAGTGGAGATGGGCACTCTACTGAGAAAGAGTCAGAGTAATAATCGTAAAGATGATCCACAAACTTGGGAAAAGAATGGATGCACAGAACAAGAACCTACAATATGTTTTAACAAAGAGTTAGAAAAGATAAACAGCAACCAAACAGAGATGAAGAGTACAATAACTGAAATGAAAAATATACTAGAAGGAATTGGTAGCAGAATAAATGAGACAGAAAACAAATAAGTGAGCTGGAAGACAGAGTAATAGAAATCACTGCCACAAAATAGAATTTAAAAAAAAGAAAGAATAAAAAGAAATGAGGACAGTCTAAGAGACCTCTGTGACAACATTAAATGCATCAACATTCACATCATAGGGGTCCCAGAAGGACAAGAGAGAGAGAAAAGACCTGAGAAAATATTGGAAGAGATAATAGCTGAAAAATTCCCTAACGTGGGAAAGGAAATAGTCACCCACGTCCAGAAAATGCAGAGAGTCACAAACAAGATTAACCCAAGTAGGAACACGCCAAGATACATATTAATCAAACTAACAAAAAAATGTATAAAGCAAATATACTAAAGGCAACAAATAACATACAAGGGAATCCCCATAGGGTTATCAGCTGATTTTTCAGCAGAAACTGTGCAGGCGAGAAGGGAGTGGCACGATAAATTAAAGTAGTGAAAGGAAAAAAAACCCAACCAAGAATATTCTACCCAACAAGGTTCTCATTCAGATTCAATGGAGAAATCAGAAGCTTTAGAGACAAACAAAAGCTAAGAGAATTCAACACCACCAAACCAGCTTTACAACAAATCCTTTAGGAAATTCTCTAGGTGGAAAAAAAAAAAAAGGCCACAACTAGAAACAAGAAATTATGAATGGGAATTCTCACTGGTAAAGGCAAACATAAAGTAAAGGTAGGAAATCATCCACACACAAATATGATTTTAAAACCAGCAATTATGAGAAGAGGAGAGTACAGATGCAGGATATTGGAAATACATTGGAAATTAAGACTAGCTCTTTAAAAAACTATCTCTCTCTATATATATAGAGAGAGAGATATAGAGAGAGAGACAGAGACAGAGAAAGAGGGAGGGAAGGAGGGAATGTTATATCAAAACCTTATGGGAACTGCAAGCCAAAATCTACAATAATAAAAAAAAAAAGGATCCAAACACAACACTAAAGATAGTCAGCAAATCACAAGAGAAGTGAACAAAAGGGGAAGGCAAGAAAAAGACCCACAAAAACAAATCCAAATCTATTAACAAAATGGCTATAAGAACATACATATTGATAATTACCTTAAATGCAAATGGATTAAATGCTCCAACCAAAAGACATAGACTGGCTGAATAGATACTATACAAGATTTGTATATATGCTGTCTACGAGAGGCCCACTTCAGTCCTAGGGACACACACAGACTGAAAGTGAGGGGATGCAAAATGGTATTTCATGCAAATGGCAATGAAAAGAAAGTTGGAGTAGGAATACTCATATCAGACAAAATAGACTTTAAAATAAAGGCTGTTACAAGGCACAAAGAAGGACACTACATAATGATCAAGGGATCACCCAAGAAGAAGATATAACAATTTTTAATATGCATGCACCCAACATAGGAACACCTCAATATATAAGGTAAATGCTAACAGCCATCAAAGGAGAAATAGACAGTAACACAATAATAGTGGGGGACTGTGTCAGCCTACTTACAGCAATAGACAGATCATTCAGACAGAAAATCAATAAGGAAACACCTTAAGGCCTTAAAAGACACGTTAAAACAGATGGACTTAGTTCATATTTATACAGAATTCCAACTGAAAGTAGCAGAATACATATTCTTTTCACGTGCACGTGGAACATTCTCCAGGAGAGATCACATCCTGGGGCATGAAGGAAGCCTTGGTAAATTTAAGAAAATTAAAATCATATCAAGCATCTTTTCCAACCACAACGCTATAGGATTAGAAATCAACTACAAGAAAAAAAACTGCAAAAACACAAACACATGGGGGCTAATCAATATGCTACTAAACAACCAATGGATCACTGAAGAAATCAAAGAGAAAATCAAAAAATACCTTGAGAGAAATGAAAACCAAACACGATGATCCAAAACCTATGGGATACAACTATAGCAGTTCTAAGAGGGAAGTTTATTGCAATACAAGCTTACTTCAGGAAACAAGCAAAATCTCAAAGAAGCAACCTAACCTTACACCTAAATCACCTAGAGAAAGAAGAACAAATAAAACCAAAGTTAGCAGAAGGAAAGAAATCATAATGATCAGAGCAGAAATAAAAGAAATACAGACTAAGAAAACAATCAGAAAGATCAATGGAACTAAAAGCTAGTTCTCTGAAAGGATAAAAACAATTGATAAACCTTTAGCCAGACTCATCAAGAAAAGAAGGAGAGGGCCCATCTCAATAAAATCTGAAACAAAAAAGGAAAAGTTACAACTGTCACCACAGAAATACAAAAGACCATAAGAGACTACTATGACCAATTATATGCCAATAAAATGGACAATCTCGATGAAATGGACAAATTCCTTTAAAAGTATAATCTACAAAGACTGAAACAGCATGAAATAGAAAATATGAACTGGCCAATTTCAAGTACTGAAATTGAATCTGTGATTTAAAAACTCCCAGCAAACAAAAGTCCAGGAGCAGATGGCTTCACAGGCAAATTCTATCATATATTTAGAGAAGAGTTTACACCTATCCTTTTTCAAATATTCCAAAAAAAAATACAGAGGAAGAAACACTTCCAAACACATTCTCTGAGATCACTATCACCCTGATACCAAAACCAGACTAAGATACCACAAAAAAAGAAAATTACAGACCAATATCTTTGATGGATATGGATGCAAAAATTCTCAAAAAACTACTAGCAAACCGAATCAAACAATACATTAAAAGGATGATACACCATGATCAAGTGGGATTTTTCCCAAGGTTGCAAGAATTTTTTTTCAATATCTGAAAATCAATCAGTGAGATACACCACATTAAGAAACTAAAGAATAAAAAACCATATGATCATCTCAACAGATGCAGAAAAAGCTTTTGACAAAATTCAACACACCCAATTATGATTAAAAAGAACTCTCTAGAAAGTTGGCATAGAGGGAACCTTCCTCAACATAAGGCAACCATAAACAAAATGAAAAAACCTACAGACTAGGAGAAAATATTTGCAAATGATGTGGCAGTCAGGGCTTAATTTCCAAAATATATTGATCAAAATAAAAAACCAAACAACCCAATCAAAGCATGTGCAGAAGGTCTAAATTGACATTTCTCCAAAGAAGACATACAGATGGTCATAAAACACATGAAAAGATGCTCAACATGGCTAATTATTAGAGAAATGAAAATCATACTACAGTGAGGTACCACCTTACACCAGTCAGAATGACCATCATCAAAAAGTCTACAAATAATAAATGCTGGAGAAGGTGTAGTGAAAGAGGGAACGCTCCTACACTGCTGGTGGAAATGTAAATTGGTGCAGCCATTATGGAGAATAGTATGGTGGTTTTAAAAGAACTAAAAATAGAGCTACCATATGATCCTGCCATCCCACTCCTGGGCATATATCCATAGAAAACCATTAATTCAAAAAGATACATGCACCCCTATGTTAATTGCAGCACTATTCACAATAACCAAGACATGGAAGCAACCTAAATATCCATCGACAGATGAATGGATAAAGAAGATGCGGTATATATTTACACAATAAAATATTACTCAGCCATAAAAAAGAATGAAATAATGCCATTTGCAGCAACATGGATGGATCTAGAGATTATAATTCTTGGTGAAATTAGCCAAAGACAAATTTCATATGATATCACTTCTATGTGGACTCTAAAAATAATTATATGAATGAACTTATATAGACAACAGAAATAGACTCACAAATATAGAAAACAAACTTATGGTTACCAAAGTGGAAAGGGGGGGATTAATTAGTAGTTTAGGATTAACATATACACACTACCATATATAAATTAGATAACCAACAAGGACTTACTGTATAGCACAGGGAACTATACTCAATATTTTATAATAATTTATAAGGAAAAAGTATCTGAAAAAGAACATACATGCATACATACATATATATACATATATATATACATATATATATATAAAACTGAATCACTTTGCTGTACACTTGAAAGTAACACAACATTGTAAATCAACTGTACTTTGATTTAAAAAAACAATAATAAATAAAACTTTTTAAAAATTTATAATTAAGCCAGTTTAGTGGTGCTAAACTCTTCTAGCTTTTGCTTGTCTGTTAAACTATTTTCTTTTCCTTCACATCTGAATAACAGCCTTGCCTGGTAAAGTGTTCAAGGAAGTATGTGTTTTTCTTTCATCACTTTGAATATATCATACCACTCCCTTCTGGCATGCAAAGTTTTCCCTGAAAATCAGTTGACAGTGTTAGGGGAGTTGCCTAGTACAAAACTGGTTGCATTTCTATTGATGGTTTTAAGATTCTCTCTTTTCTGCAATTTTGGCCATTTTAACTAAAATGTGTGTTAGTGTGGGCCTCTTTGGGTTCATCTTAATTGGGACTCTGTTTTTCCTGCACCTGGGTTGTCAGTCTTCATTCTCAGGTTAGGAAAGTTTAGCTATTATTTATTCAAATAATTTGCTGTCCCTTTCCCTCTCTTCTCCTTCTGGTACCCCTATAATGCAAATGTTAGCATGCTTGATCTTGTCCCAAAGTTCCTTTAAACTATTTTCATTTAAAATTTTTTTCTTTTTTTCTGTTCAGGCTGAGTGATTTCCCCTATTCTGTCTTCCAGTTAACCGATCCATTACTGTGTCATCAGTTTTACTGTTGATTCCTTCTAGCATTTATTTTCTTATTTCAAATTTACTTCTACAATAGGAAAACTGGCATAGATTAATTACATAATATTACTATAAGCATGGTTTCCTACTTTTTTCTACCATTTTTCTTGAGATATAATTGACATACAGCACCATATTTGTTTGTTATAAGTCATAATAATTTGACTTAAATACATCATGAAATAATTACCACAATATGTTTAATGAACATCCATCATATCATATTACAAAATTTTAAAAAAGAAAAAATATTTTCCTGTGATGATCACTCTTACCATTTACTCTCAACAATTTTAATATGTAACTTACAGCTGTGTTAATTTTATTAATTTTGTTTTACGTTATGACCATAATACATATAGTACTTCATCTTATACCTGAACTTTTGTACCTTTGGATTACCTTTATCTCTTTTTCTATGAGTTTGTATGTTTGTTTGTTTATGAAGTGTAATTAACCTACAACACTATGTTAATTCCTGGTGCACACCATGGTGATTCAATATTTCCATACATTCAAAATGATCACCACAATAAGTTTAGTTTGTCTGTTTGTCTGTCACCATACAAAGGTATTAAATTATTATTAACTACATTCCTCACACTGTACATTTCATAACCATGATTTATTGATTTTGTAACTGGAACTTTGTACCTGTACTTATACATATATCAATAATATCTCACATCTTATTTACCAATTCATCTACTGATGGCCACTTACATTGCTTCCATATCTTGGCTATTGTAAATTATGTTTTAATTAACATAGATGTGCATAATTTCCAATTAGTGTTTTATTTTTTTATTTTTTATTTTTTTATGATTTGGAAATGCTTTTAATCAGGGTAAGTTGTTTTCCAAATAAACAGTAAAAATTTACAAAACCTACTGAAGGAAAAAATTCCTCATCCTAGAACATTAGTTCTCTAATCTGTCACAACAAAGTTACACCTCCAACAGTTGTGAGATATAATTAACGTGAGGAGTGTTTTAACTTATTAGTACCAGGTTCAACCATATAAAATTGCAGAGTTTTGTAGAAACAAATATTGGTAATTTTATATAGTTCAACCTGTATCAAAGTTTGTGACTAATTTACTTAAAAAATACAAGTTAGGGTAGATCTAGGTTATCACCATAATATTGTAGAATGTTACAGCTGAATTCCAATCATCTTTCTTCAGTGGGAAAGAAGTGAAATTACAGCTGGAATATCAGAACTGTACCTTCACCCTTAAGCACTTCTGAATTTTTTTTCTGTTCTCAGGAGTAGTACTGACTTTGGTAGACTGGAAAATGGCCCCCTAAATATTTTCATGCCACAATTCTCAGTTTTATGCCTGTTTAAATTACATGACAAAAGGGACTTTGCAGATGGAATTAAGGTTATAGACCTTAAAATAGGGAAGTTACCCAGATGTGCCCAGTGTAATCAAATGGACCTTTAAAAGAAGGCAGAAGGGTCCATCATCAATAAGATTATGGAAGAAGCAGGAGAGATTCAAAGACTGAGAGGGACTTGACCATTGCTGGCTTTGAAGAGAAGGGGACCATGAGTGAAGGAATGCAGGCAGCCTCTAGAAGCTGGGCATGGCTCTCAGCCAACATCAAGGAAATGGGACCATGATCCTTCAGCTGCAAAGAACTGAATTCTGCGAACAACTGAATGAACAAGGAAATGGAGTCCCCCACGCCACGTCCAGAAGAGAATGAAGCTCTGCAAATACCTTGATTTTAGCCCAGGTGAGACCCATATCAGACGGCTGACCTACAAAACTATAAGACAATACACTTATGTAGCTTAATACACTTTAGCCACTAAGTCTGTGGAAATTTGTGATGGCTGCAATAGAAACTCACACTTACCTTAGTAAAACCCCCATTTTAAAGGACTCATCACAGAAGGGTCCCTATAGTCATTGAAACCATATTTTTGAAAACTCGTATCTGGTCCTTAATGATTCTAGTACATTAAACTATATTATAATTGGAAATGTGTATATAGCCAACAAAAATAATAAAATTGTGAACTGAAAACTACAAAGCCAGTTATTTTATATAAAAACTCTAAAAAGCTCATGACTAGTTTTTATGAGAAACATTTCATCTAGGAGTGATTTCTAAGGCAGTTTCTTGAGTTTCCATAAAAACAGAGCCTTCTGTCTCAGAAGGGATATCAATAAGAGGACCAGAATCCTCTATATCCAAGTTCGGTGGTTTCTCCTGTTCATAACTCAGGTTTGAATTATCTTTCATTTGAATCTCTTGCTCTTCCAACTCCAAAGATTTATCTGGGTCTGGAGCTACAACTTCATCCGCTTCATTTTCATGCAGAAAACTACAAATCATGTTGGGTCTACAGGAGAAATCATTTTCCTTGATTTGCAGCCATTCCACACCACCTATGTTTTCTTCTCCTTCCTTCTTTTCTGTCAGAAGAGTTCTTGTCATGCTGAGCTTCTTCATTGTGTGGCATTTATATTTTAGCACTGTTTTATTATTGCCTTCTGCATCCACATGTTCAACATTTTCTTCAAATATAACACAGGTCCCAAGAGTGTCTTCATACTCTCTAGCAAAGACATAGCTGTCCACTTGCAGAATGGGCTTCTCAGTATCAATTCCCAAAATCTTGCATTTATTTTCAGATTTTTAGAGAAAGTCTGAATCAATAATTCCTGATAATTCCACCAGAACCAACTGCTCTGCCTCCTCCTCCTCCTCATCCCAGTACCCCCGACTCGACTCCTCGGCCGCCGCCGCCATGCCGCCGCTCCTCCGTGCGGCCTCCGAGCCGAGTGTTTTTTTTTAAATATTTGTATGTAATGCTTTTTAATTCTTTTTTTTTAAATCAGTCATCAATTTTATACACATCACTTTATACATGTGAATCCCAATCGCCCAATTCAGCACACCACCATCCCCACCCCACCACAATTTTCCCCCCTTGGTGTCCATACGTTTGTTCTCTACATCTGTGTCTCAACCTCTGCCCTGCAACCCGGTTCATCTGCACCATTTTTCTAGGTTCCACATACATGTGTTAATATACGATATTTGTTTTTCTCTTTCTGACTTACTTCACTCTGTATGACAGTCTCTAGATCCATCCACGTCTCAACAAATGACTCAATTTCGTTCCTTTTTATGGCTGAGTAATATTCCATTGTATATATGTACCACAACCAAAAAGTGGAATTGCTGGATTGTATGGGAGTTCTAATTTTAATTTTTTGAGGAACCTCCATGTTGTTTTCCACAGTGGCTAAACCAATTTACCTCTCCAAAGGACAAGAAGTTTTCCTTCTCTCTATATCCTTCCCATACTTGTTATTTGTTGTCTTTTTGATAATAGCCATTCTGACAGGTGTTATGTGATATCTCACTTTGGTTTTAATTTTGCATTTCCCTGATAATTAGTGATGTTGAGCATCTTTTCATGTGACTGTTGGCCATGTATATACCTTCCTTAGAAAATGTCTATTCAGGTCCTTTGCCCATTTTTAAATTATGTTATTTTTTATTTAGCTTCATGAGATCTTTGTGCATTTTGAATATTAACTCCTTATATACCATTAGCCAATATCCTCTCCCATTCAGTAGGAAGATTTTTTTTATTTTTTGAGTTTTCCTTCACTGTGCAAAAGCTTTTTAGTTTGATGTACTCCCATTTGTTTATTTCTTGTTTTGTTTACCTTGCCTGAGGAGACATATCAAAAATATTGCTAGGACCAATGTCAAAGTGTGTACTACCTAAGTATTGTTTTAGATGTTTTGTAGTTTGAGGACTTACCTTTAAATCTTTAATCCATTTTGAGTTCATTTTTGTATATGGTGTGAGAAAGTAATACATTATGATTATTTTGCATATAGCTGTTCAGTTTTCCCAACACAATTTATTTCAGAGGCTCTCTTTTCCCTGTTGTGTATTCTTGCATCCTGGTCATAAATTAATTAATCCTCTAATGTAGCTTCATTTCAGGGCTCTATATTCTGATCCACTGATCTATATGTTTGCTTATGTGCCACTTTGTACTCCTTTAGTTATCATAGCTTTGTTCTATACTTTGAAATTATTGAGTATGATGCCTCCAACTTGTTCTTCTTTCTCAAAATTGTTTTGGCTATTCGGGGTCTTTTGTGTTTCCCTACAAATTTTAGAATTATTTGTTGTAGCTCTGTGAAAATTGTCCTTGGTATTTTGATATGGATTGCATTGAATCTGTAGATTGTTTTCAGTTATATGGTCATTTTAACAATATTAATTGTTTCAATAAATGAACACTACATCTTTCCATTAGTTAGTGTCATCTTCAATTTCTTTCATCAGTGTCTTACAGTTTTCAGAGTACAGATCTTTTACAGTTTTAGTTATATTTATTCCTGGGCATTTTTTTCTTTTTGAAGCCACTGTAAGTGGGATTGTTATCTAAATTTTTCTTTCTGACAGTTCGTTGTTAGTATATAATAATGCAGCAGAATTTTGTATATTAATTTTGTATACTGCAAGCATTACTGAATTCACTGATGCATTCTAATAGCTTCCTGGTGGTACCTTTAGGATTTTCTACACATAGAATCATGTCATCTGCAAACAGTGACAGTTTTACTTCTTCTTTTCTAATTTGGATTAGTTTTATTTCCTTTTCTTGTATGATTGCTATGGCTGAGACTTCCAATACTATGTTGAATAAAGGTAGTGAGAGTGGGCATCCTTGGTTTGTTCCTGTTATTATGGGAAATGCTTTCAGCTTTTCACGATTGAGTAATATATTAGCTGTGGGCTTATTACATATGGTTTTTATTAACGTTGTGTTATGTTCACTCTACACCCACGTTCTGGAGAGTTTAATCATAAATGGATGTTGAATTAAAAAAAAATTTTTCTGCATCTATGGAGATGACCATATGAATTATATTCTTTAATTTGTTAATGTGGTTTATCATATTGCTTGAAAAATCATTGCATCCCTGGGATTAATCCCACTTGATCATGGTGTGAGATCCTTTTACTGTATTGTTGGATTTGGGTTTATCATATATAGCCTTTATTATGTTGAGTTCTGTTCCCTCTGTACCGGTTTTCTTGAGAGTCTTTATCATAAATTGATGTTGAATTTTGTCAAAACATTACTGTGCATCTATTGAGATGATCATATGTTTTGTAACTGACTATAGTTGATATATAATGTTAAGGTAGTTTGAGGTGTACAGTATAGTGGTCAGAAATTTCTCATTATACTCCTTCAGAAGTTGTTACAAGATAATGGCTATAATTCCCTGAGCTTTACAATATATCCTGTTCTTTACCTCTTTTATACAAAGTAGTTTGTGTCTTTTAATCTTATAACCCAAAATTACCACTCCCCCATCCATCTTTCCTTTGAAAACCACTAGTTTATTTTCAGTATATATGAGTCTTTTTCTGTTTTTGCATATAGATTTGTTCATACTATTTTTTAGATTGCACATATAAGTAATTATATACAGTATTTGTCTTTTACAGTCTGACATATTTCACCAAGCAAAATATTCTCTAGGTTTATCCACATTGTTGCAAATGGCAGAATTTTATTCTTTTCTTACAGCTGAGTAATATTCCATATTACTATATCCCATATATTTCTTATTCATTCATCTGTTGATGGATACTTGGGTTGCTTCCACATCCTGACTACTGTGAATAGTGCTGCTATGAACATTGGGGTGCATGTATCATTTTGAATTAGTGTTTACATATTTTCTGGTTATATACCCAGCAGTAGAATTGCTGTATTGTATGGTAGTTCTATTTTTAGTTTTTTGAGAATCCTATATACTGTTTTCTACAGTGCCTGCACAAAGTTACATTCCCACAAACAGTGTACAAGTGTTCCCTTTACTCCACATCCTTGCCAACATTTGTTATTTGTGGTCCTTTGGATGAGAGCCATTCTGGTCGGTGTGTGGTGATATCTCATTATTATAATTTAGGTTTCTGTAATAATTACTGATGTTGAGCATATTTTTCATGTGCCTGTTAGCCAGATGTATATCTTCTCGGGAAAAATGTCATTTCAGACCTTCTGCCCATTTTGTAATTGGGGTGCTTTTTGAAATTGAGTTGTATGAGCTTTTTGTATATTTTTGATATTAACCCTTGCTTGTTTATATCATTTGAAATTTTTTTCTCCTATTCTGTAGGTTGCCTTTTCTGTTTGTTCATGTTTTCCTTTGCTGTGGAAATGCTTTTAAATTTAATTATGTCTGTTTATTCTTGCTTTTTTTGCCTTAAGAGACAGATCCAAGAAAATATTACTACAATATATGTCAAAGAGTTTTCCACCTATGTTTTTCTTCTAGGAGTTTTGTGGTTTCAGGTCTTACATTTAGATCTTTAAAACATTTTTCATTTATTTTGTATATGTTGTGAGGGACCATTTTAACCTCATTGTTTTTCATGTGGTTGTCCAGTTTTCTAAGCACTTATTGTTGAAGAGACTGTCTTTCCTCCATTTATATTTTTGTCTCCTTTTTCGTAGATTAATTGACCATAGGAGCCTGCATATATTTCTGGGCTCTCTATTGTAGTCTATTGATCTATGTGTCTATTTTTGTGCCAGCACAATGTTATTTTGATTACTCTAGCTTTGCAGTGTAGTCTAAAGTCTAGTAGCATGATACCTCCAACTTTGTTCTATTTTCCTCAAGATTGGTTTAGCAATTTGAGTTCTTTTCTGGTTCTACATTAATTTTAGGATTATTTGTTCTACTTCTGTAAAAAGTGTCATGTGTATTTTCATAGGGATTGTGATAAATCTCTGGATAGCTTTGAGTAGCATGACTTTTTCAAAATTAATTCTTCCAATTTGAAAGCAAGGGATATCTTTCCATTTCTTTAATCATCTTTAATTTCTTTCATTAATGTTTAGTTTTTAGTATAAAAACCTCTTTGGTTAAGTTTATTCCTAGGTATTTTATTATTTTTGATGTGATTTTAAATGTGATTGTTAATTTTCATTCTCTTTCTGATCATTCATGAAAAGTGTATAAAAAGCAACAGATTTCTGTATATTAATCTTGTATCTCACAACTTTGCTGAATTCATTTTTTAGTTCTAATGGTTTATGGGAAGAGACTTTAGCATTTCTAAATAAACTGTCATGTCATCTGCAAATAGTGACAGTTTTACTTCTTCCTTTTCAATTTGGATGAATTTTACTTCTTTTTCTTGTCTGATTGCTATGGCTAGGACTTCCAATATTATGTTAAATAGAAATGGCAAGAGTGGGCATATTTGTTTTGTTCCTGAATTTTGTGGGAAGGATTTCAGCATTTCACTGTTGAGTATGATGTTAGATATGGGTTTTTTATAAATGGCCTTCATTGTTTTAAGATAAGTTACTTCTATACTCACTTTGATGAGTTTTTTTCATGAACAGATTTGAATCTTGTCAAATGCTTTTTCTGCATCTATTTAGATGACCACGTAATTTTTATCCTTCCTTTTGTTAATGTTGTGTACACCATTGGATTATTGACTGTTGCAACATCCTTGTGTCCCTGGAAAAAACCTACTTAATCTTGGTGTACAATCCTTTTTATATATTGTTGGATTTGATTTGCTAAATTTTGTTGAGGACTTTGCATCAGTATTTATTAACTATAATGGCCTGTAATTTTTTTTGTAGTGTCTTTGGTTTTGGTATCAGGGTAATGGTGGCCTTGTAGAATATGTGAATGTTCTGTCCTCTTCAATTTTTTGAAATAGTTTGAGAAGGATAGATATTAATTCTTTCTATCTTTAGTAGAATTCCCCTGTGAAGCTGTCACCATTCTGGACTTTTGTTTGCTGGGAGAATTTTTTTTTTAACTACAGATTCTATTTCACTACTAGTGATTGATCTGTCCAAATTGCCTGTTACTTCTTGATTCAGTCTTCACATATTGTATGTTTTTAGAAATGTGTCTATTACTTCTAGGTTGTTGGCATATAACTGTTCATAATGTTCTCATCATTTTTAGGATCCTGTGGTATCATTTCTTATTTCTCCTCTTTCAATTGCTTTTCAAAAATTTGGGTCCTTTCTCTTCTTGGTAAGCCTGGATAAAGGTTTATCAATTTTTTAAATGAATTTTATTCGGTGCTTTTATTTTATATATTCTCATGGTAATTTTATTTTTATTTTTTTGAGGAATCTCTGAACTGTGTTCCATAGTGGCTACACCAATTTACATTCCCAAAAACACTACAGGGGATTCTTTCTCTCCACATCCTCACCAACACCTGTTATTTATTTTTCTAAAAATCTTTACTGGAGTATAATTTCCTTACATTGTTGTGTTATTTCCTGCTGTATAACAAAGTGAATCAGTTATATGTGCACTTATATCCCCAAATAACCTCACTCTTGCGTCTCCCTCCCACACTCCTTATCCCACCCTTCTAAGTGGTCACAAAGCACCGAGCAGATCTTGTGCTATGAGGCTGCTTCTCACTAGCTATCTATTTTACATTTGGTAGTGTATATACGTCAATGCCACTCTCTCACTTCATCCCAGCTTACCCTTCCCCCTCCCTGTGTCCTTAAGTCCATTCTCTATGTCTGTGTCTTTATTACTGTCCTGTGCCTAGGTTCTTCAAAACCATTCTTATTTAATTCCATATATGTGTTAGCATATGGTATTTGCTTTCCTCTTTCTGACTTACTTCACTCTGTATGACAGATTCTAGGTCCATCCACCTCACTACAAATAACTCAATTTTGTTTCCTTTTATGGCTGAGTAAAATTCCATAGTATATATGTGCCATATCTTCTTTATCCATTCATCTGTCGATGGACACTTAGGTTGCTTCCATGTCCTGGCTATTGTAAATAGTGCTGCAATTAACATTGTGGTACATGACTCTTTTTGAATTATGGTTTTCTCAGGTTATATGTCCAGTAGTAGGATTGCTGGGTCATATGGTAGTTCTATTTTTAGTTTTTTAAGGAACCTCCATACTGTTCTCCATGGTGGCTGTATCAATTTACACTCTCACCAACAGTGTAGGAGGGTCACTTTTCTCCACACGCTCTCCAGCATTTTTTGTTTGCAGATTTATTGATGATGGCCAATCTGACTGCTGTGAGGTGATACCTCATTGTAGTCTTGTTTTGCATTTCTCTAATGATCACTGATGTTGAGCATCCTTTCATGTGTTTGTTGGCAATCTGTATATCTTCTTTGGAGAAATGTCTATTTAAGTCTTTTGCCCATTTTTGGATGGGGTTTTTTTTTTTTTTATATTGATCTGCATGAGCTGCTTGTAAATTTTGGAGATTAATCCTTTGTCAGTTGCTTCATTTGCAAATATTTTCTCCCATTCTGAGGGTTGTACTTTCATATTGTTTATGGTTTCCTTTGCTGTGCAAAAGCTTTTCACTTTCATTATGTCCCATTTGTTTATTTTTGTTTTTATTTCCATTTCTCTATGAAGTGGGTCAAAAAGGATTTGCTGTGATTTATGTCATAGAGTGTTCTGCATATGTTTTCCTCTAAGAGTTTTATAGAGTCTGGCCTTACATTTAGGTCTTTAATCCATTTTAAGTTTATTTTTGTGTATGGTGTTAGGGGGTATTCTAATTTCATTCTTTACATGTAGCTGTCCAGTTTTCCCAGCACCACTTATTGAAGAGGCTGTCATTTCTCCATTGGATATTATTGCCTCCTTTATCAAAGATAAGGTGACCATATATGCGTGGGTTTATCTCTGGGCTTTATACCCTGTTCTATTGATCTATATTTCTGTTTTTGTGCCAGTACCATACTGTCTTGATTACTTTAGCTTTGTAGTATAGTCTGAAATCTAGGAGCCTGATTCCTCCAGCTCCATTTTTCTTTCTCATGATTGCTTTGGCTGGGCTTCCCTGGTGGCACAGTGGTGAAGAATCCACCTGCCAATGCAGGGGACACAGGTTCGAGCCCTGGTCTGGGAAGATCCCACATGATGCAGAGCAACTAAGCCTGTGTGCCACAACTACTGAGCCCATGTGCCACAACTACTGAAGCCCACGATCCTAGAACATGTGCTCTACAACAAGAGAAGCCACTGCAATGGGAAGCTCGTGGGCTGCAACAAAGAGTAGTCCCCTCTCGTCGCAACCAGAGAAAAGCCTGCTTGAAGCAACAAAGACCCAACACAGCAAAAAATAAAATAAGTAAAATTAAAGAAAGAAAAACGATTGCTTTGGCTATTCAGGACGTTTGTGTTTCCATACAAATTGTGAAATTTTTTGTTCTAGTCCTGTGAAAAATGCCATTGGTAGTTTGACAGGGATTGTGTTGAATCTGTAGATTGCTTTGGGTAGTACAGTCATTTTAACAATGTTGATTCTTCCAATCCAACAACATGATATATCTCTCCATCTGTTTGTATCATCTTTAATTTCTTTCATCAGTGTATTATAGTTTTCTGCATACAGGTCTTTTGTCCCCTTACGTAGATTTATTCCTAGGTATTTTATTCTTTTGTTGCAGTGGTAAAAGGGAGTGTTTCCTTAATTTCTCTTTCACGTTTTTCGTCATTAGTGTATAGGAATGCAAGAGATTTCTGTGCATTATTTTGTATCCTGCTACTTTACCAAATTCATTGATTAGCTCTAGTAGTTTTCTGGTACCATCTTTAGGATTCTCTATGTATAGTATCATGTCATCTGCAAACAGTGCCAATTTTACTTCTTCTTTTCTGATTTGGTTTCATTTTCTTTCTTTTTTTTTTCTGATTGCTGTGGCTAAAACTTCCAAAATGATGTTGAATAACAGTGGTGAGAGTGGGAAACCTTTTCTTGTTGCTGATCTTAGTGGAAATGGTTTCAGATTTTCACCATTGAGAAAGATATTGGCTGTGGGTTTGTCATATATAGCCTTTATTATGTTGAGGTAGGTTCCCTCTATGCCTACTTTCTGGAGGGTTTTTATCATAAATGTGTGTTGTATTTTGTTGACAGCTTTCTCTGCATCTATTGAGATGATCATATGGTTTTTATCCTTCAATTTGTTAATATGGTGTATCACTTTGATTGATTTATGTATATTGAAGAATCCTTGCATCCCTTGGATAAACTCCACTTGATCATGGTGTATGATCTTTTTGGTGTGCTGTTGGGTTCTGTTTGCTGGTATTTTGTTGAGGACTTTTACATCTATGTTCATCAGTGATATTGGCCTGTAGTTTTCTTTTTTGTGACATCTTTGGTTTTGGTATCAGGGTGATGGTGGCCTTGTAGAATTAGTCGGGGAGTGTTCCTCCCTCTGCTATATTTTGGAAGAGTTTGAGGATAGGTGTTAGCTCTTCTCTAAATGTTTGATAGAATTCGCCTGTGAAGCCATCTGGTCCTCGATTTTTGTTTGTTGGAAGATTTTTTTGTTTGTTTGTTTGTTTTTAAATTATGAAACTTTTATTATAGTATAAAGTACATACAAAAAGGGAACACATCAAAAGTGCACAGTTCTATCAATTTTGCACAAATTAAACACACCCCTGCAACCAGCCCCTAGATCAAGGGACAAGCATTACCACCTCTCAGAAGGCCACTCCTGTTTCCTTGTTGGACGATTTTTAATCACAGTTTCAATTTTGGTGCTTGTGATTGGTCTGTTCATATTTTCTATTTCTTCCTGGTTCAGTCTTGGAAGGTTGTGCTTTTCTAAGAATTTGTCTATGTCTTCCAGGTTGTCCATTTTATTGGCATATAGTTGCTTGTAGTAATCTCTCATGATCCTTTGTATTTCTGCAGTGTCAGTTGTTACTTCTCCTTTTTCATTTCTAATTCTGTTGATTTGAGTCTTTTCCCTTTTTGTTCTTGATAAGTCTGGCTAATGATTTATCAATTTTGTTTATCTTCTCAAGGAACCAGCTTTTAGTTTTATTGATCTTTGCTATTGTTCCCTTCATTTCTTTTTTATTTATTTCTGCCCTGATCTTTATGATTTCTTTCATTCTGCTAACTTTGGTGTGTTTTTTTTCTTCTTGCTCTAATTGCTTTAGGTGTGAGGTTAGGTTATTTATTTGAGATGTTTTTTGTTTCTTGAGCTAGGATTGTATTGCTATAAACCTCCAACTTAGAATTGCTTTTCTGTATCCCATAGGTTTTGGGTCATCGTGTTTTCACTGTCATTTGTTTCTAGGTATTTTTTGATTTCCTCTTTGATTTCTTCAGTGATCTCTTGGTTATTTAGTAGCATATTGTTTAGCCTACACATGTTTGTATTTTTTACAGTTTTTTTGCTTTAATTGATATCTAGTCTCATAGCGTTTTTGTTGGAAAATATACTTGATTTGATTTCAATTTACTTAAATTTACCATCACTTGATTTGTGACCCAAGATATGATCTATCCTGGAGAATGTTCCATGAGCAAATGAGAAGAAAGTGTTTTCTGTTGTTTTTGGATGGAATGTCCTATAAATATCAATTAAATCTATCTTGTATAATGTGTCATTTAAAGCTTGTGTTTTCTAATTTATTTTCATTTTGGTCGATCTGTCCATTGCTGAAAGTGGGGTGTTAAAGTCACCTACAATTATTGTGTTTCTGCCGATTTCCCCTTTTATAGCTGTTAGCATTTTCCTTATATATTGAGGTGCTCCTATGTTGGGTGCATAAATATTTACAATTGTTATATATTCTTCTTGGACTTATCCATTGATCATTATGTAGTGTCCTTCTTTGTCTTTTGTAAGTTTTTATTTGAAAGTCTATTTTGTCTGATATTAAAATTGGTACTCCAGCTTTCTTTTGATTTCCATTTGCATAGAACATCTTTTTCCATCCTCTCACTTTCAGTCTGTATGTGTCCGTAGGTCTGAAGTGGGTTTCTTGTAGGCAGCATATATACGGGTCTTGGTTTTGTATCCATTCAGCCCATTTATATCATTTGCTTGGAGCATTTAATCCATTTATATTTAAGGTAATTATTGATATGTATGTTCCTATTTTCATTTTCTTAATTGTTTGGGGTTTGTTATTGTAGGTCTTTTCCTTCTCTTGTGTTTCCTGCCTAGAGAAGTTCCTTTAGTATTTGTTGTAAAGCTGGTTTTGTGGTGCTGAATTCTCTTAACTTTTGCTTGTCTGTTAAGGTTTTAATTTCTCCATCAAATCTGAATGAGATCCTTGCAGGGTAGAGTCATCTTGGTTGTAGGTTTTTCTCCTTCATCACTTTAAGTATATCCTGCCACTCCCTTCTGGCTTGCAGAGTTTCTGCTGAAAGATCAGCTGTTAACCTTATGGGGATTCCCTTGTATGTTATTTGTTGCTTTTCCCTTGCTGTTTTCAATATTTTTTCTTTGTATTTAATTTTTGGAAGTTTTATTGTCTTGGCATGTTTCTCCTTGGATTTATCCTGTATGGGACTCTGCACTTCCTGGACTTGATTGACCATTTCCTTTCCCATGTTAGGGAAGTTTTCAACTATAATTGCTTCAACTATTTTCTCAGTCCCTTTCTTTTTCTCTTCTTCTTTTGGGACCCCTATAATTAGAATGTTGGTGCATTTAATATTCTTCCAGAGGTCACTGAGACTGTCTTCAATTCTTTTCATTCTTTTTTCTTTATTCTGCTCTTTGGTAGTTATTTCCACTGTTTTATTTTTCAGGTCACTTATCCGTTCTTCTGCCTCAGTTATTCTGCTAATGATTCCTTCTAGAGAATTTTTAATTTCATTTATTGTGTTGTTCATCATTGTTTGTTTGCTGTTTAGGTCTTCCAAGTCCTTGTTAAACGTTTCTTGTATATTCTCCATTGTATTTCCAAGATTTGGGGTTATCTTTACTATCATTACTCTGAATTCTTTTTCAGGTAGACTCCCTATTTCCTCTTTATTTGTTTTGTCCGTTTGGGTTTTACCTTGCTCCTTCATCTGTTGCGTATTTCTCTGTCTTCTCATTTTGCTTAACTTACTGCATTTGGGGTCTCCTTTTCACAGGCTGCAAGTTTGTAGTTCTCATTGTTTTGGTGCCTGCCCCCAGTGGATAGGGTTGGTTCAGTGGGTTGTGTAGGCTTCCTGGTGGAGGAGACTGGTATCTGTGTTCTGGTGGATCAGGCTGGATCTTGTCTTTCTCATAGGCAGGACTGCATCTGGTCGTGTATTTTGGCATGTCTGTGAACTTATTATGATTTTAGGCAGACTTTTTGCTAATGGATGGCGTTGTGTTCCTGTCTTGCTCTTTGTTTGGCATGGGGTGTCCAGCACTGGAGCTTGCTGGTCGTTTAGTGCTGCTGGGTCTTAGCATTGAGATGTATATCTCTGGGAGAGCTCTCACCGATTGATATTACATGGAGCTAGGAAGTCTCTGTTGGTCCAATATCCTCAACTCATCTCTCCCACCTCAGAGGTTCAGTCCTGACATCCAGCTGGAGCACCATGACCCTGTCAGCCACACAGCTTCGTAATGAAACTGAAATACCAGCTCTTTTCCATTCTCAAGCCAGCTGATTTCCCAACTGGAAGTTACCCTCCAATTTTTTTATCTTTTCAAAAAACCAGCTCTTTGTTTCATTCATCTTTTTTCATATCGGTATTTAAAATCTTTCCTCTCTGATCTTTATTTTCTTCCTTCTGCTGACTTTGGGCCTTTTTTGTTGTGTTGTTCTTTTCCTTATTCCTTTAGGTGGTAGATTTGGGTGTTTATTTGAGATTTTTCTTATTTCTTAAAGAAGGCCTGTGTCACGATAAACTTCCCTCTGCTTTGCTGCATCCCATAGATTTTCGAGTGTTGTGTTTCCATTTTCATTTGTCTTGAGGTGTATTCTTATTTTCTTTTTGATTTCTTCATTGACCCATTGTTTTTTAGTAGTATTTTATGTCTCTTAGTATTTGTTCTTTTCCCATTTTTCTTTTTGTAATTGATTTCTTGTTTCATACCATGCAGTCAGAAAAAAAAATGTTTAATATAATCTCTATCTTACATTAATTATCTAATTTTTTATTATTCAGTTGGCAATGCTGTGTATTGCATTACTTCATTAGTGGATATTGAACCATACTTGCATCCCAGGATATATCCAACTTGATCCTCGTGTATTATTATTTTATTGTAGTGTTGATTTCAGTTTGCTAATATTTTGTTGAGGAGTTTTTCATGTTTGTTCATCAGTGATATTGCCCCACAATTTATTTTCTGTTATATCCTTGTCTGGTTTTGTTACTGGTGTGATACTGGTCTCATAGAATCAGTTTGGAAGCATTGTTTCCTTTGCAATTTTTGAAATAATTTGGAATTGATAGGTTTTAAACTTCTCTTCATATTTGGTAGAATCCAGCAGAGAAGCTGTCTGGTCATTGACTTTTGTTTCTTGAGAATATTTTAGTTACTGATTCTGTTTTATTACTTGTAATTTGTCTGTTCATATATTCTATTTCTTTTTGGTTCTGTCTTGGGAGATTTTACACTTCTAAGAAATTTGTTCAGTCCTTCTAGTTTGTTCATTTAATTGTGTATAATTGTTTGCAGTAAGCTCTTATGATCCTGTGTACTTCTGTGATGTTGCTTGTAACTTCTCTTTCTTTTCTTATGTTATTGATTTGGACACTCCCTCTTCATTTCATGAGGAGTCTGGCTAAAGTTTTATCAATTCTATTTATATTTTGAAAGAACCAGCTCTTAGTTCATTGATATTTTCTATTGTTTTTTTTCCCCTCTGTTTCATTTATTTCTGCTCTGATCTTTATTATTTCTTTCCTTCCACTAACTTAAGATTTTGTTTGTTTTCTAGTTTCTTTAGGTGTGGATTTTGGTTGTTTATTTGAGATTTACCTTGTTTCCTGTGGCAAGATTATATCACTATAAGCTTTCCTTTTAGAACTACTTTTGCTGCCTCCCATAAATTTTGGATTGTTGTGTTTTGTTTTCATTTTTCTCCAGGTATTTTTAAGTTTCCTCTTTGATTTCTTTTATGACACATTCATTATTAGCAGTAAGTATATTGTTTAGAGTCTATGTGTTTGTGTTTTTTTCTTTTTTTCCTTGTAGTTAATTTCCAGTCACATAGCATTGTGGTCAGAAAAAATCCTTGATATAATTTTGATTGTAAATTTACTGGGACTTGTTTTGGGGATTACTTTATGATCTATCCTTGAAAATGTTCCATGTGCACTTGAAAAGAATGTGAATTCTATGCTTTTGGAAGGAATATTTTATATGCACCAAAAGTATATCTGATGTAATGTGTCACTTAAGGCTAGTGTTTGCTTATTGATTTTCTGTCTGGATGATTTGGCATTTGATACAAGTGGTATATTAAAGTTCCTTACTCTTATTGTGTTACTGTCTATACATCTTTTTTGTTTTGTGTATTTCTTAACCAGTTATTATGGACATAGGTTATTTTACTACTGTTGTCTTTTAGCCTTCTGGCTATATTTATAAGTGACTGAAATACTACTTTTATTGTATATTTCATTTTACCAATGAGATTTTTCCTTTTGTGTTTTCCATATTTGTAGTTTTGGTGTTTTTTTTCTGCTTAAATAAATGCTTTTAATATTTATTGTAAATCTGGTCTCATGGTACTGAACTCTTTTAGTTTTTGTTTGTCAGTAAAACCCTTTATCTCTCCTTCAAATTTGAATTATAGCCTTGTGAGGGAGTGTATTCTTGGTTGTAAGGTTTTTTATTTAATCACTTTAAATATATCACACCACTGTTTTCTGTCCTGCAAATTTTTCTGCTGAGAAGTCAGCTTATAGTCTTATGCACCCTTGTATGTAACTAGTTGCTTTTTCCTTGCTCCTTTTAATATTTCCCCTTTATCTTTAATTTTTGCCACTTTAACTACAATGTGTCTTGCTGTGAACTTCATTTGGTTGATCTTGATTGGGACTTTCTGTGCTTCCTGGACCTGTTTCCATGTCTGTTTGCATTCCCAGGTTTGGGAAATTTTCAGTAATTCTGTCTTCAAATATATTCTCTGTCCATTTCTCTCTCTCTTCTCTTCCTGAGATCACTATAATGCAAATGATGTCATCCCAGAATTTCCTTAAGATACCATCGCTTGTCAATTTTTTTTTTCTTCTCTGTCTGGGTGTTTTTCATTGCTTTGTCTTCCAGCTCACTAGTTTACACTTCTATTTTATCCACTCTACTGTTGAACCCCTTCAGTGTATTTTTCAGTTTAGTTATAACTTATTTTTGGTACTTTCTTATGTTTTCTATATCTTTAAGTTCTTGCTGTGTTCATTCATTCTTCTCCTGTGATGAGCAGCACTTGAATGATCATTACTTCTTATCTATTTATCAGATAGGTTGCCTATCCTTGTTTCATTAAGGTATTTTTCTGAGTATTTGTCTTATTCTTTGCTTTGGAACATATTCCTCCATCTCCTCATTTTGCCTGTCTCTTTGTGTTTGCCTATATGTATTAGGCAAAACAGTTCCCTCCCTGGGTCTTGAAAGAATGGTCATGTGTAAGAGCTCTTCTGTGTGGCCCAGAAGTGCAATCTCCTCTGGCTGAAACAGGAAAGGTGCAGGGCACAACCTTTAAAAGAATGACATAGATTGTGGACATGACATAAACTGATTAGAACAAACTAGGTCCAAGATGGTGGACAAGTCAACTTCCACTAGACCTTGAGCCTTAGCATATGCTCATTGTAGCACATCAGCATGCTAAATGACACACCCACAGGCACCATGACAGTTCCAAGGCCGACCATAAAAGGTCAAAAAGTGGGCGGTGGCCCAATTCCTGGAAATCCCCACCTCTTCCCCAAAATAGCTGGAATACTCCTCCCACTCTTTGGCCTATGAAATTACTCACCCCTATAAAAACTGACAACCCCGTATCCTGGTGCCTCTCATCTTCTGAGATGGCCCACACTCTATGTAGTGTGTATCTTCCTGAGTAAACCTTTCACTTTACTATGGCATACTCTTAAGTTCTTTCCTGCACGAAGCCAAGAACCCACACTCAGTGGCCATCCCAGGGACTAGTCTGAGACCTGGGATGTGACCATACTCTCTGGCCCCACTTTGTTTCCTGCAACATCTTTTCTGGTACCCCACATGGGGCCTCAAAGGACATAATCTCAATCCGCCTATTGGGCTATGACTCCCTTCTGAAGAATGGCTGGGACTTGTCCAGAGCTGGTAGATATTCAAGTAGCCCCTTAGGTGGCAGCTTATACCACCTGCAGGATCTGGCAGAGACCAGTTCTCTGGCCATGAAGGAGCCCACTGAGGCCAAGGCTTTCCTCCCCTTGATCTTTTTCATTCTCTTATTACTCTATCTCTTTGGACTCAAGAAGATCCACCTAGATGACCACCAGACATCCAAATTAAGACCGTGTAGCAAGTAATTGACAACTTGATTGGGTGTGTTTCCCCTGTGGCTCCTCGAGCCCAAATCCCCCTCCGTACTCATTCTTAGTCCCAGTCTGGTTCTGGGACACCAGAACTGCCTTGAGGACCCAAATTGAGGGACTCCATGAGTCCTCTTCTAGATTTGCAGCCCAGCCCTCCCCATGTGCATTCAGGGCTTATGGCCTCATTGCACTCCCGAGTGGATATTGTGGGCGAGCACTTCCCTTGAGATGGTCACAGTCTCTTCCTCCACCAGGAAGCATCTCCACTATGCACGTTCCTAGTCTCACTCAGTATTCCTTCTTATTTCAACCCTCTTGTCAACTGTGATATCGAGCTGGGCACTGTGCTCCCTCTTAAGGGTCACATCTCATGGGGAGCCCAGGCACCTCTAAGCAGAAGTGTGGGTGAGCACTTCCCTTGTGGGTGTTGTGGGCAGAATTTATCAGTCCCTGAGTGGAGGTAGTGGGTGAGCATCTTTCTCAGCGGGCTTTCAAATCTCTTTTAGGAAACATCATGGTTGTACACCTGCTAAAACACCTCTCTATTCTGGGAAGTCATGGCTGTAAACCTTCCCTCCTGTCCTGGATTTCACTTATATCCTCCTCTCCTGACTTCTTGGACTGTCTATTGATCCTTGAGCCTCCTTGCCAGCTTTGCCAGCAGGTTGGATGTTGCCTCTTTTATTTCTGTGGAGAGGTAGTCCTCCACAACATCACAAGGACCATATCCTTAGGGGAGCTTTTCCTTGTATTGTTATCACTGCCTTGTGGCACTCCAGTCATACCCTGCAGCTCTATTTGTTTCTCTTTCTTTTGTTTCAATAATAAAGTTAACCTGTTTAGTTGGCTCAGTGCCTAGGTCTCCTCCCTTCTTCTCTGAAAGGTTTAGGCTCTGGGACTCTGGTCACTTTTTCGCCCACTGGCTCCTGTTCCTTTCCTTGACTAATCCAAGGGTCCTCCTCAGGCTCACTGGCCAGGCAGATTTCAGGTGCTCACAGGGACCCCACTGTTGACAATGGGAGAATGCCAGGACAAATAACTACCATCTGGCCAGGATTCATCAGACCCCCATCTTGTCAAGACATCCCAATAAAAATATGGGGGCAACTACAAACATCTCACTAGGATACATTAGCTAATTGGGGAAAATTTAGACAGGATGGTTTAAAAAAAGAAATTAATTTTCCTTTTGCAATAGTGCATGGCCCCAGTACAAACTAGTGGACCAAGAGATCTAACCAGAAAATGGGTCATTGAATTACAATACCATCTTGCAGTTGGGCCTATTTTGTTAAAGGACAGGTAAATTAAGGGAAGTCATACATTCAAATGTTCATGGCCCTTTTCCAAAATCCAGGTCTAAAGAACTCCCACAAGGTGTGCTTGGTTCACTTCCCTTCAAAGTGCTTTCTTCCCCCACAGGAGCCAGATGTTTTAGATGATCCCCTAATGAGTCCACCTCCCTGAGGTCCACAGCCATGAATCCCTACCTCCCTCAGTTCTGAGGGGGGACAGTCCTCCAGACCATCTACCCTAATGCCCCATCTGGATATCCAGAGACCCCATTACCATACCCCTCCATGTCTGCCCCCTCTCCTCCATCACCAGAGGAGAGTCCCACCAGTACTACTTGTAGTGGGGCTACCTACTGACCTCCTACCACCAAACTCTGTCCCTTAAGGGAAGTGTCGGCTGGTGAAGGAGGAACAATCAGAGTCCACGTCCCTTTTTCTATGGCAGATTTGGCTATTTGCAAAGAGAAATATGGACGTTTCTCTGAGGACACCAGTCAGTTCGTGGAGGAATTTACCAAAATGGCAATGTCTTATGAACTTACTTGGGGTGACCTACATGTTCTCCTTTCTACCTGCTGAACCTTTGAAGAAGAAAGCTGGATCCTTGGTGAAGCCCAGGCACATACAGACAAATTGAAACCTGAAATCAAGGATGTATAATCTACCTTACCAGGAGGGATGCAATCCCTGACCAAGAACCCCACTGTGACTACCAACAGGGAAGTAGAGGGATTGAATGCAAGAACCACATGATAATTTGTCTCAGAGAGGGGATGAAAAGGTGTGTTGTTAGGTCTGTCAATTATGACAAAGTCAGAGACGTAACACAGGAAAAAGATGAGAATCTGGCCTTTTTTAGGGCCACTTGGAGGAGGCTTTTGAAAGATATACCAATATAAATCCCGACACCCAAAAAGGGCAAGTCCTAGTAAACATCAACTTTATCACTCATTTGGCCCCAGACATTAGGAGAAAATTATGAAGAGCAGCTATATGACTCCAGACCCGCAAGAATCAGCTCATGGATTTGGCCTTCGGAATATTTAACAATAGAGATGGGTTGAAGAGGAAAACAGGATTCTGCGACAATAGTGAAAAACACAACTACTGGTGGCAGCCCTAACCCCTGCACCACCTCAGAGTTACCTTCCCTTGCGAAGACTCGTGGTGAGGACAGGATCCAGGAAGCCTGGATAAGAGCCACTGTCTCACCAAGAAAACATCTGTTTTAAGTGTGGCCAAGAAGGCCTCTGGAAGAACTAATGACCCCGGTATGGGAAAAGTCCAGCAGGACCCTCTCCGACACACAGAGAAGGCCACTGGAAGCGGGACTGCCTCCATTCCTGAAGCGGTCCCCAAACAAATAGTGGCTGAGAGGACTGAAGAATGATGGGGCCCTGTACGCTTCCTAGCTCCCAAAGGACACCTGGTCATTTGTCTGGAGGAGCCTCAGGTAACCCTTGACATGGCAGGTAGGAAAGTTATTTTCTTATTAGATACGGGGGCCGCCTACTCTGTGCTGAAGGATTTCCCTAGACCCTTGTCCTGCCAATCCTTTATGATAATGGGGATTGATGGAAAGCCCAAAACCAAGTGATTCAACCCTCCCCTCAACTGTTTGCTAGGAAATTTTACCCTTGCACATCAGTTTCTGCTCATCTCTGTGTGCCTCCCCCATTGTTGGGAAGGGACTTGCTCACTAAATTCCACACAATTGTCCAAGCTAGAGATCCCCACAGAGATGGTACCCACCAAGGAAAACAATTGCTCTTGGCTGGAGGAATCTACCTCAGTCCCAAGCAAGAGGTGACATCTATGACATCACATCTAAGTTTTTAAACTATGGGCTCTTAAATTTGTTCACAGTGCTATAATTAAAAGTCACTTTCTTCTGCATTCCCCTGCACCCAGACTCCCGCTATCTCTTTTCCTTTGAGTGGACAAATCCAGACACTGTAAGGCCATGAATGTCTCCAATCTGTGTGCTTACAAAATTCAAGCTGAGGGTGCCTAAGGATAAGAATAGAATGGAACAACAACAACAAAAAAGGGCTAGAAATTGTCCTGCTACCTTTATTTATTTATTTTTTAACATCTTTATTGGAGTATAATTGCTTTACAATGGTGTGTTAGTTTCTGCTTTACAACAAAGTAAATCAGTTATACACATACATATGTTCCCATATGTCTTCCTTCTTGCATCTCCCTCCCTCCCACCCTCCCTATCCCACCCCTCTAGGTGGTCACAAAGCACAGAGCTGATCTCCCTGTGCTATGCGGTTGCTTCCCACTAGCTACCTATTTTCTGTTTGGTAGTGTATATATGTCCATGCCACTCTCTCACTTTGTCACAGCTTACCCTTCCCCCTCCCCATATCCTCAAGTCCATTCTCTAGTAGGTCTGTGTTTTTATTCCCATCTTGCCACTAGGTTCTTCATGACCTTTTTTTTTTTTCCTTAGATTCCATATATATGTGTTAGCATACGATATTTATTTTTCTCTTTCTGACTTACTTCACTCTGTATGACAGACTCTAACTCCATCCACCTCACTAAAAATAAACCAATTTCGTTTCTTTTCTTTTTTTTATAAATTTATTTATTTATTTATTTTTGGCTGTGTTGGGTCTTTGTTTCTGTGCGAGGGCTTTCTCCAGTTGCGGCGAGCGGGGGCCACTATTCATCGCAGTGCGCGGGCCTCTCACTATCACGGCCTCTCTTGTTGCAGAGCACAGGCTCCAGACGCACAGGCTCAGTAGTTGTGGCTCACGGGCTCAGTTGCTCCGCGGCATGTGGGATCTTCCCAGACCAGGGCTCGAACCTGTGTCCCCTGCATTGGCAGGCGGATTCTCAACCACTACACCACCAGGGAAGCCCCAATTTCCTTTCTTTTTATGGCTGAGTAATATTCCATTGTATACATGTGCCACATCTTCTTTATCCATTCATCTGATGATGGACACTTAGGTTGCTTCCATGTCCTGGCTATTGTAAATACAGCTGCAATGAACATTTTGGTACATGACTGTTTTTGAATTATGGTTTTCTCAGGGTATATGCCCAGAAGTGGGAATGCTGAGTCATATGGTAGTTCTATTTTTAGTTTTTTAAGGAACCTCCATACTGTTCTCCATAGTGGTTGTATCAATTTACATTCCCACCAACAGTGCAAGAGTGTTCCCTTTTCTCCACACCCTCTCCAGCATTTATTGTTTCTAGATTTTTTGATGATGGCCATTCTGACCGGTGTGAGATGATACCTCATTGTAGTTTTGACTTGCATTTCTCTAATGATTAAGGATGTTGAGCATTCTTTCATGTGTCTGTTGGCCATCTGTATATCTTCTTTGGAGAAATGTCTATTTAGGTCTTCTGCCCATTTTTGGATTAGGTTGTTTGTTTTTTTGTTGTTGATCTGCATCAGCTGCTTGTAAATTTTGGAGATTAATCCTTTGTCAGTTGCTTCATTTGCAAATATTTTCTCCCATTCTGAGGGTTATCTTTTGGTCTTGTTTATGGTTTCCTTTGCTGTGCAAAAGCTTTTAGGTTTCATTAGGTCCCATTTGTTTATTTGTGTTTTTATTTCCATTTCTCTAGGAGCTAGGTCAAAAAAGATCTTGCTGTGATTTATGTCATAGAGTGTTCTGCCTATGTTTTCCTCTCAGAGTTTGATAGTGCCTGACTGTACATTTGGGTCTTTAATATATTTTGAGTTTATTTTTATTTATGGTGTTAGGGAGTGTTCTAATTTCATACTTTTACATATAGCTGTCCAGTTTTCCCAGCACCACTTATTGAAGAGGCTGTCTTTTCTCCACTGTATATGCTTGCCTCCTTTATCAAAGATAAGGTGACCATATGTGCGTGGGTTTATCTCTGGGCTTTCTAACTTGTTCCATTGATCTATATTTCTGTTTTTGTGCCAGTACCATACTGTCTTGATTACTGTAGCTTTGTAGTATAGTCTGAGGTCCGGGAGCCTGATTCCTCCAGCTCCATTTTTCGTTCTCAAGATTGCTTTGGTTATTCGGGGTCTTTTGTGTTTCCATACGAATTGTGTAATTTTTTATTCTAGTTCTGTGAAAAATGCCAGTGGTAGTTTGATAGGGATTGCATTGAATCTGTAGATTGCTTTGGGTAGTAGAGTCATTTTCACAATGTTGATTCTTCCAATCCAAGAACATGGTATATCTCTCCATCTATTTTTATCATCTTTAATTTCTTTCATCAGTGTCTTTTAATTCTCTGCATACAGGTCTTTTGTCTCCTTAGGTAGGTTTACTCCTAGATATTTTATTCTTTTTGTTGCAGTGGTAAACGGGAGTGTTTTCTTAATTTCACTTTCAGGTTTTTCATCATTAGTGTATAGGAATGCAAGAGATTTCTGTGCATTAATTTTGTATCCTGCTACTTTACCAAATTCATTCATTAGCTCTAGTAGTTTTCTGTTAACATCTTTAGGATTCTCTATGTATAGTATCATGTCATCTGCGAACAGTGACAGCTTTACTTCTTCTTTTCTGTTTGGATTCCTTTTATTTCTTTTTCTTCTCTGATTGCTGTGGCTAAAACTTCCAAAACATGTTGAATAATAGTGGTGAGAGTGGGCAACCTTGTCTTTTTCCTGATCTTAGTGGAAATGGTTTCAGTTTTTCACCATTGAGGATGATGTTCGCTGTGGGTTTTTCATATATGGCCTTTATTATGTTGAGGAAAGTTCCCTCTATGCCTACTTTCTGCAGGGCTTTTATCATAAATGGGTATTGAATTTTGTCGAAAGTTTTCTCTGCATCTATTGAGATGATCATATGGTTTTTCTCCTTCAATTTGTTAATATGGTGTATCACATTGATTGATTTGTGTATATTGAAGAATCCTTGCAATCCTGAAATAAACCCCACTTGATCATGGCGTATGATCCTTTTAATGTGCTGTTGGATTCTGTTTGCTAGTATTTTGTTGATAATTTTTGCATCTATGTTCATCAGTGATATTGGCCTGTAGTTTTCTTTCTTTGTGACATCTTTGTCTGGTTTTGGTATCAGGGTGATGGTGGCCACGTAGGAGGAGTTTGGGAGTGTTTCTCCCTCAGCTATGTTTTGGAAGAGTTTGAGAAGGATAGGTGTTAGCTCTTCTCTAAATGTTTGGTAGAATTCTCCTGTGAAGCCATCTGGTCCTGGGCTTTTGTTTGTTGGAAGAGTTTAATTCACAGTCAGGTGAATATAATTTAATTCACAGGCAGGTGTTATGTCTCCTTTTTCATTTCTAATTCTATTGATTTAAGTCTTCCCTCTTTTTTTCATGATGAGTCTGGCTAATGGTTTATGAATTTTGTTTATCTTCTCAAAGAACCAGCTTTTAGTTTTATTGATCTTTGTTACTGTTTCCTTCATTTCTTTTTCATTTATTTATGATCTGATTTTTATGATTTCTTTCCTTCTGCTAACTTTGGGGTTTTCTTGTTCTTCTTTCTCTAGTTGCTTTAGTTTTAAGGTTAGGTAGTTTATTTGAGAGGTTTTTTTGTTCCTTGAGGTAGGATTGTATTGCTATAAACTTCCCTCTTAGAACTGCTTTTACTGCATCCCATAGGTTTTGGGTCATTGTGTTTTCATTGTCATTTGTTTCTAGATACTTTTTGATTTCCTTTTTGCTTTCTTCAGTGTTGTCTTGGTTATTTAGTAGTGTACTGTTCAGCCACCATGTGTTTGTATTTTTTACAGAATTTTTCCTGTAATTGATATCGTGTCATAACATTACATTTCGAAAAGGTACTTGATAGGATTTCAATTTTCTTAAATTTACCAAGCCTTGATTTGTGACCCAGATATGATCTATCCTGGAAAATGCTCTATGAGTACTTGAGAAGAAAGTGTATTCTTTTGTTTTTGGTTGGACTGTCCTATAAATATCAATTAAGTCCATCATGTTTAATGTATCTCTTAAAGGGTATGTTTCCTTATTTTTTTTCATTTTGGATGATCTGTCCATTGGTAAAAGTGGGGTGTTAAAGTCCCCTACTATGATTGTGGTACTGTCAATTTCCCCTTTTATGGCTATTATCATTTGTCTTATGTATTGAGATGCTCCTGTGTTGGGTGCATAACTGTTTACAATTGCTATATCTTCTTCTTGAATTGATGCCTTAATCATTAAGTAGTTTACTTCTTTGTCTCTTGTAATAGTCTTTATTTTAAAGTCATTTTTTCTGATATGAGAATTGCTACTCTAGTTTTCTTTTCATTTCCATTTGAATGGAATATCTTTTTCCATCCACTCACTTTCAGTGTGTATGTGTCCCTAGGTCTGAAGTGGGTCTCTTGTAGACAGCATATATACGGGTCTTGCTTTTGTATCCATTCAGCCACTCTATGTCTTTTGGTTGGAGCATTTAATCTATTTACATTTAAGATACTTATTGAAGTGTATGTTCCTATTACCATTTTGTTAATTCCTTTGGGTTTGTTTTTGTAGGTCTTTTCCTTCTCTTGTGTTTCTTGCCTAGAAAAGTTCCTTTAACATTTGTTGTAAAGCTGGTTTGGTGGTGATGAATTCTCTTAGCTTTTGCTTGTCTGTAAAGGTTTTAATTTCTCTGTTTAATCTGAATGAGATCCTTGCTGGGTAGAGTAATCTTGCTTGTAGATTTTTCCCTTTCACCACTTTAAATATGTCTTGCCACTCCCTTCTGGCTTGCAGAGCTTCTGCTGAAAGATCAGTTGTTAACCTTATGGGGATTCCCTTATATGTTACTTGTTGTTTTTCCCTTGCTGCTTTTAATATTTGTTCTTTATATTTAATTTTTGATACTTTGATTATTATGTGTCTTGTCCTGCTTCTCCTTGGATTTATCCTGTATGGGACTCTCTGTGCTTCCTGGACTTGATTAAATATTTCCTTTCCCATATTAGGGAAGTTTTCAACTATAATCTCTTCAAATATTTGCTCAGTCCTTTTCTTTTTCTCTTCTTCTTTTGGGACCCCTATAATTTGAATGTTGTTACGTTTAATGTTGTCACAGAAGTCTCTGAGACTGTCCTCAATTCATTTCATTCTTTTTTCTTTATTCTGCTCTGTGGTTTATTTCCACTATTTTATCCTCCACGTCACTTATCCGTTCTTCTGCTTCAGTTGTTTGGCTATTGATTCCTTCTAGAGAATTTTTAATTTCATTTATTTTGTTGTTCATCATTATTTGTTTGCTCTTTAGTTCTTCTAGGTCCTTGTTAAATGTTTCTTCTATTTTCTCCATTCTATTTCCAAGATTCTGGATGATCTTTACTCTCATTACTCTGAATTCTTTTTCAGGTAGACTGCTATTTCCTCTTCATTTGTTTTGTCTGATGGGTTTTTACCTTGCTCCTTCATCAGCTGTGTGTTTCTCTCTCTTCTCATTTTGCTTAAGTTACTGTGTTTGGGGTCTCCTTTTAGCAGGCTGCAGGGTTTTTGTTCCCATTGTTTGTGGCATCTGCCCCCAGTGTCTAAGTTTGGTTTAGTGGGTTGTGTATGCCTCCTGGTCAAGGGCACTGATGCTTGTGTTCTGGTGGATGAGGCTGCATCTTTTCATTCTGGTGGGCAGGACTGCAACTGGTGGTGTGTTTTGGGGTATCTGTGACCCTTATTATGATTTTAGACAGTGTCTCTGCTAATGGGTGGTTTTCTATTCCTGTCTTCCTAGTTGTTTTCATAGGGTGTCCAGCACTGTAGCTTGCTGGTCATTCAGTGGAGCTGGGTCTTAGCGTTGAGATGGAGATCTCTGGGAGAGCTTTTCCCATTTGATATTACATGGAGCTGGGAGGTCTCTGGTGGAACAATGTCTTCAACTCGGCTATCCCACCTCAGAGGCACAGGCTGACACCCAGCTTGAGCACCAAG